>NW_027446857.1:0-110411 GCF_038048845.1 Mixophyes fleayi | reverse complement strand
TTCTAGTGACGAAGGAAGCTCTTGGGTAGTCAGTGCATCTTTAATTTTATCGGAGAGCCCCTGCCAGAAGGCGGCAACTAATGCTTCAGTGTTCCACTGAAGTTCAGAGGCTAGGATCCTAAATTGAATGACATACTGTCCTACTGTATGGGAGCCTTGTCGCAAACGAAGAATGCTGGAAGCAGCGGAAGTCACACGACCTGGTTCATCGAACACACTTCGGAACGTGGAAATGAATTTGGCACTATCTTGTAGAATTGGATCGTTTCTCTCCCACAGAGGGGAGGCCCAAGCCAGGGCTTGTCCAGAAAACAATGAGATAAGATAGGCCACTCTGGAACGATGGGTAGAAAAATTTTGAGGTTGGAGTTCAAAATGGACTGAACATTGGTTAAGGAAACCTCTACAAGTTTTGGGGTCCCCGTCATATTTTGACGGAGTAGGCAGGTGAAGCGTAGGAGCTGTAGACACCTGGGATGGCACTGGGGAAACGGAGGCAAGCACAGGAGCTTCAATATTAGCTGTAACAGTCTGTCCAGATGTTCCTTGGGAGGTTAACGATTGGTAACATTGAAGTAACAGCTGTTGGCGAGCATCCTGTTGCTCCACACGGCTGACCAGATGCTGCAGCATCTCCTTAGCGGTAGGTTCCGTATCTGGGTCTGTCATGGCCTGATCTTACTGTCACGGGCACTAGGAGTCTTTACCCAGGGATCACCAGGTGATAGGCTTACCAGAGCAGTATAGGTGGTAATATGGTACTCTGGTAGCAGGGTGATCACGGAACAGGAAATAGCAGGTGATGAGATGCTCAGGAAAGTCTATGACTAGCAGCACTGGCAATATGGAGGTAGTAATACACGAGGAACTGTATGGACAAAGGACACGTGAAGGTAGTCAGTGGTCTGCGGTAGCAAGTTGTACCACTGCTATAGTGAGGAGGAATGTCCAACAGAAACGAGGGGGTGATGAGAGTCAGCGGTCTGCAGATAGCAAGTTGTACCGCTGTCTGAGTGAAGGAGTGGAATCCAAGTGGAGGTATCCGGGTAGTCAGTGGTCTGCGATAGCAAGTTGTACCACTGCTATGTGAGAGGATACTGGAACAGGTGATACAGGAAACAGGGATCAGTGGTCTGCCTTCAGCAAGTTGTACCACTGAATATATATGTGAGGAGGTGCACGGGGAGAGACTGCAACACAAGATATACACGGGCACCTTGACTTTGAACCACAGTGATATGCACAATATAAATGTATAGATGACTGAACAATACTGCCAATATAGAAAGTCTCTTGAAGTAGTCCAGCATAAGATAACACAGTCAATGATGGCAATAGACTCAGCGGATAGCACACTCCAGAGGAGAACCAACACAGTCCAGCAAGGTATGCAATACACAGCACAGTCAATGAGAAGTATGCATACCGTGGTTCAGGAGGCAGTCAGACAGGAGTGCAGAGATACCTGAACGGCAGGAGGCCGGCAGGATGCGAAGTCCCTGGATGGGTGAAGCGGTGGTCTAGTAGGTGCAGCGCACGGGTAGGTAGACCAGCAGGGAACACAGGAAAGCGTGGAGAGCGGATCAGCAGTAGATGGATGAGTAGTGCTGAGGAGTAGCAGCAGCGGGTCTCTGCGGGAACACGGAGGTAGCCAATAGCAACCAGCAGGTGCAGTAACGATGGGACACGGGAGAGCAGAGTTGAACAGGCACTGTTGATCACGGAGAATAGCGGGTAGCAATAGTGGAGGCAGACTCAAGGAAACACGGGAGCGTTGACAAGGACTGAAGACTGAAGCGCACAGAGGCAGCGGATAGGAATCAGCCAAACAGTCACGATGAAACACAGACGGGTTGCAGGTTGAAGACTGTAGTGCACGGAGGCAGCGGATAGGAATCAGCTAGCAGTCACGATGATGAAACACAGACGAGTTGCAGGTTGAAGACTGTAGTGCACGGAGGCAGCGGATAGGAATCAGCTAGCAGTCACGATGATGAAACACAGACGAGTTGCAGGTTGAAGACTGTAGTGCACGGAGGCAGCGGATAGGCATCAGCTAACAGTCCCAATAATAAATGGTAGAGTAGAAGTGGTTAGAAGACTGTAGTGCACGGAGGCAGCGGATAGGAATCAGCTCACAGTCACGATGATACAGTAGATGGTAGAAGTGGTATGGGAACCACAGTAGGAGAAGTGGTTTGAAGACTGTAGTGCACGGAGGCAGCGGATAGGAATCAGCTCACAGTCACGATGATACAGTAGATGGTAGAAGTGGTATGGGAACCACAGTAGTAGAAGTGGTTTGGAAACCACAGAGGTAGAAGTGGTTTGGAAACCACAGGAATCAGCTGGGCTGAATAAACGAGGAAACACAGGAACACCTTCAGAGACTCATGGGGAATGAGACTCCAAGATCAGGCAACGTGGTGTTGACCACAGGTGCTTAATATAGGGAGGTTGCCTGATCTGCCAATTAAGTTAAAGGAACATACACTGAAGGTTTGGAAAGGGCTGCGCATGCGCAGTCCCTCAGGATAGAGGACGTCCACGGTTCCTAATAGTCCGGGAAGAAGCACTCACAGTCCGGTGAGTGACAGTACCCCCCCCTTTTAAAGGTGGGCACAGAACGCCTGGAACCGGGCTTGTCCGGATTTTTGGAATAAAACTTCTTCAGAAGGGCAGGAGCATTAAGATCTTCAGCTTTGATCCATGAACGCTCTTCAGGACCAAAGCCCTTCCAATGAACGAGGAAACGGAGGACTCCTCGCGAAATTTTTGCATCCAATACCTCAGTAATCTCGAAATCCTCCTCCTGATGAACTTGAACTGGCTGCGGTGCTGAGGGAGGAGTCGAGAAACGATTGATAATAAGAGGTTTGAGTAAGGACACATGGAAGGCATTGGAAATCCGAAGATTCTTAGGAAGAAGAAGTTTAACACATACTGGATTGATAACTTGAATGATCCTATATGGACCAATAAAACGAGGGGCGAATTTCATAGATGGAACCTTCAAACGAATATTTTTGGTAGATAACCAAACCCGATCTCCAATTTTTAGTGGTGGAATAGCCCGCCTCTTCTTATCTGCGAAAGACTTATATTTGTTAGATGTCTTCTTTAAACAGGTTTTGACCTGAGACCAGATATTTTTGAAGGTCTGACAAGCAGTCTCCACAGCAGGAACTTGGGTGGGTGGGAGGGCAGGAAATTCCGGAAAAGACGGATGGTGACCGTAAACCACAAAGAACGGAGTTTTGGATGATGACTCATGGTACATGTTGTTATGGGCGAATTCAGCCCAAGGGAGCAATTCTACCCAGTTGTCTTGGTTGGCTGAAGAGAACATCCTAATAAAAGTCTCAAGATCTTGATTGACTCGTTCCGTTTGTCCGTTAGATTGCGGATGGTACGATGATGAGAGTGCTAATCGTATGCCCAAGGTTTTACAAAGGGCCCGCCAGAATCTGGAAACGAATTGTACTCCTCTATCTGACACAATCTCAGACGGACATCCATGGATGCGGAAGATTTCTTTAATGAAATGTTCAGCCAGAGTAGACGAGGAAGGTAAACCGGACTGAGGGACGAAATGAGCCATCTTCGAAAATCTGTCTACCACTACCCAAATAGTATTGTGATTCTTACTTGGTGGCAAATCAGTAACGAAATCCATACTAATATGGGTCCAAGGTTTGGACGGAATGGGTAGTGGTCGCAGCAACCCTGCTGGAGTTCTGCGGGAGGATTTGAACTGAGAACATAAATCACAGGAAGCAATAAACTCTTTGACGTCTCTCCTCATTGAAGGCCACCAGTAACTTCGAGAGAGAATCTCAAAGGTCTTGTGTTCACCGGCGTGTCCGGAAAAACGAGAGGCATGGAACCACGAAAGGATTTTCCTCCTCAGAGTAGGAGGCACGAGGGTCTTCCCAAATGGTAGCATTTTGGTGGATGAAGCAGCCAGAGAAATACATTTGGGGTCTAGAATAGCATGGTTGGGAACCTCTTCTACATCAGAGGACGTCACCAAAGCTCGAGATAGAGCGTCAGCTTTCTTGTTCTTAGCGGCTGGTTTGAAGGTTATAATTAATTCAAAACGGGAAAAGAAAAGAGACCATCTTGCTTGACGAGGGTTCAAGCATTGAGCAGATTGCAAATATGACAAGTTCTTATGATCCGTGAAGATCGTCACCGGATGGCGAGCTCCTTCCAACAAGTATCTCCATTCCTCCAATGCAGCTTTGATGGCCAGCAACTCCTTGTCCCCGATAGTATAGTTTTTCTCTGCGGGCAGAAGACCCCGAGAATAGAAGGCACAAGGATGTAATTTTTGTTGCTCCGAGCGTTGGGAGAGAATGGCTCCTAAGCCCACATTAGAGGCATCTACTTCTAGGAAGAAGGGAAGTGTCACATCAGGCTGTCGAAGAATGGGAGCAGACGAGAAGGACTCTTTGAGAATTTGAAAGGCTTGGAGAGCCTCAGATGACCATTGCTTAGTATTAGCCCCTTTCCGAGTTAGGGCCACAATAGGAGATGCAATGGATGAAAAGTCTTGAATGAAGCGTCTATAGTAATTGGCAAAACCTAAAAAACGCTGGATGGCACGAAGAGTAGTTGGCTGAGGCCAATGTAGTACAGCATTTACTTTGTCTGGATCCATCTTCAGGCCAACTCCGGAAACTATATACCCCAAGAATGGAATCTGGGGTAATTCGAATGAACATTTTTCCAATTTACAGAACAATGAGTTTTTCCGTAGTCTGGAGAGGACCTCTGCCACATGTTGGTGATGAGAAGGCAGGTCCTGTGAGAAGATCAATATGTCGTCCAGGTAGACAACGACACATACATATAATAAGTCCCGAAAGATCTCATTGATGAAACCCTGGAAAACAGCGGGGGCATTACACAGCCCGAAGGGCATTACTAAATATTCGTAATGCCCATCTCTGGTGTTGAACGCGGTCTTCCATTCGTCACCGGAACGGATTCTAATTAAATTGTAGGCACCACGAAGATCCAACTTAGTAAATATCCGAGCTCCCTTGATGCGATCAAATAGCTCAGTGATCAGCGGAATGGGATACCGATTCTTGATAGTAATGGCGTTGAGTCCACGAAAATCTATACAAGGGCGTAATGATCCATCCTTCTTTTTGACGAAGAAGAACCCAGCTCCAGCGGGAGAGGTGGAAGGTCGAATGAAGCCGCGCTGGAGATTCTCCTGTATGTACTCAGATGTGGCTTGAGTTTCAGGTAACGAGAGAGGATAGACCCGGCCCCTGGGAGGAGTCTTGCCAGGTAGAAGGTCGATCGGACAATCCCAAGAACGATGAGGAGGAAGACGTTCAGACTGAGCTTTATCAAACACATCGGCAAATGAAGCATACTGAGGAGGGAGTCCCGGGGAGGAATATGCGATGGAAGATTGCTGTACTTTAAGAGGAATAACTTGAGAAAGACAACGCTGGTGACATTCAGACCCCCAAGACATAACTTGAGGAGTGCGCCAGTCAATCTGGGGAGAGTGACACTGAAGCCATGGAAGGCCTAAGACAATCGGACTTGTCGTAACTGGAAGAATTAAAAACGAAATTTCTTCATGGTGTAGTGCACCAATCTGAAGGGTTACTGGAGACGTACTCTGGGTGATGAGACCGTTGATGAGACGTGATCCATCTATAGCCGTCACAGTAATGGGTGTTTTTAAAGTGATCACTGGTAGGGACCATTGATTCACTAGTGATTTAGAAATGAAATTTCCTGCTGCTCCGGAATCAATCAATGCCTGGGACTCAAAGGATTTGGTAGCAAAGGAGATCGTAACCTCAAAAGCGCAGACTTTAGATTTCATAAACGATGGAGAGGACTCCAGGGACCCTAACTTCACCTCTCCAGAACTAGTTAGGGCCTGGCATTTCCCGATCTCTTAGGGCAAGAGCTGAGCATATGCGTGGAATCAGCACAATAGATACAGAGTCTATTCTTTACTCTTCGTCTCCTCTCCTCTGAAGATAATTTGGAACGTCCTATCTCCATGGGAATCACAGAGGATGGAGCTGGACGAAATTGAGGGTTTGAACGAAGAGGTGCTTTGACAGCCGTTGTTTTCTCAGACTCTCTTTCACGAAATCTCATATCTACACGATGGCAAAGAGAGATCAAATCTTCTAGTGACGAAGGAAGCTCTTGGGTAGTCAGTGCATCTTTAATTTTATCGGAGAGCCCCTGCCAGAAGGCGGCAACTAATGCTTCAGTGTTCCACTGAAGTTCAGAGGCTAGGATCCTAAATTGAATGACATACTGTCCTACTGTATGGGAGCCTTGTCGCAAACGAAGAATGCTGGAAGCAGCGGAAGTCACACGACCTGGTTCATCGAACACACTTCGGAACGTGGAAATGAATTTGGCACTATCTTGTAGAATTGGATCGTTTCTCTCCCACAGAGGGGAGGCCCAAGCCAGGGCTTGTCCAGAAAACAATGAGATAAGATAGGCCACTCTGGAACGATGGGTAGAAAAATTTTGAGGTTGGAGTTCAAAATGGACTGAACATTGGTTAAGGAAACCTCTACAAGTTTTGGGGTCCCCGTCATATTTTGACGGAGTAGGCAGGTGAAGCGTAGGAGCTGTAGACACCTGGGATGGCACTGGGGAAACGGAGGCAAGCACAGGAGCTTCAATATTAGCTGTAACAGTCTGTCCAGATGTTCCTTGGGAGGTTAACGATTGGTAACATTGAAGTAACAGCTGTTGGCGAGCATCCTGTTGCTCCACACGGCTGACCAGATGCTGCAGCATCTCCTTAGCGGTAGGTTCCGTATCTGGGTCTGTCATGGCCTGATCTTACTGTCACGGGCACTAGGAGTCTTTACCCAGGGATCACCAGGTGATAGGCTTACCAGAGCAGTATAGGTGGTAATATGGTACTCTGGTAGCAGGGTGATCACGGAACAGGAAATAGCAGGTGATGAGATGCTCAGGAAAGTCTATGACTAGCAGCACTGGCAATATGGAGGTAGTAATACACGAGGAACTGTATGGACAAAGGACACGTGAAGGTAGTCAGTGGTCTGCGGTAGCAAGTTGTACCACTGCTATAGTGAGGAGGAATGTCCAACAGAAACGAGGGGGTGATGAGAGTCAGCGGTCTGCAGATAGCAAGTTGTACCGCTGTCTGAGTGAAGGAGTGGAATCCAAGTGGAGGTATCCGGGTAGTCAGTGGTCTGCGATAGCAAGTTGTACCACTGCTATGTGAGAGGATACTGGAACAGGTGATACAGGAAACAGGGATCAGTGGTCTGCCTTCAGCAAGTTGTACCACTGAATATATATGTGAGGAGGTGCACGGGGAGAGACTGCAACACAAGATATACACGGGCACCTTGACTTTGAACCACAGTGATATGCACAATATAAATGTATAGATGACTGAACAATACTGCCAATATAGAAAGTCTCTTGAAGTAGTCCAGCATAAGATAACACAGTCAATGATGGCAATAGACTCAGCGGATAGCACACTCCAGAGGAGAACCAACACAGTCCAGCAAGGTATGCAATACACAGCACAGTCAATGAGAAGTATGCATACCGTGGTTCAGGAGGCAGTCAGACAGGAGTGCAGAGATACCTGAACGGCAGGAGGCCGGCAGGATGCGAAGTCCCTGGATGGGTGAAGCGGTGGTCTAGTAGGTGCAGCGCACGGGTAGGTAGACCAGCAGGGAACACAGGAAAGCGTGGAGAGCGGATCAGCAGTAGATGGATGAGTAGTGCTGAGGAGTAGCAGCAGCGGGTCTCTGCGGGAACACGGAGGTAGCCAATAGCAACCAGCAGGTGCAGTAACGATGGGACACGGGAGAGCAGAGTTGAACAGGCACTGTTGATCACGGAGAATAGCGGGTAGCAATAGTGGAGGCAGACTCAAGGAAACACGGGAGCGTTGACAAGGACTGAAGACTGAAGCGCACAGAGGCAGCGGATAGGAATCAGCCAAACAGTCACGATGAAACACAGACGGGTTGCAGGTTGAAGACTGTAGTGCACGGAGGCAGCGGATAGGAATCAGCTAGCAGTCACGATGATGAAACACAGACGAGTTGCAGGTTGAAGACTGTAGTGCACGGAGGCAGCGGATAGGAATCAGCTAGCAGTCACGATGATGAAACACAGACGAGTTGCAGGTTGAAGACTGTAGTGCACGGAGGCAGCGGATAGGCATCAGCTAACAGTCCCAATAATAAATGGTAGAGTAGAAGTGGTTAGAAGACTGTAGTGCACGGAGGCAGCGGATAGGAATCAGCTCACAGTCACGATGATACAGTAGATGGTAGAAGTGGTATGGGAACCACAGTAGGAGAAGTGGTTTGAAGACTGTAGTGCACGGAGGCAGCGGATAGGAATCAGCTCACAGTCACGATGATACAGTAGATGGTAGAAGTGGTATGGGAACCACAGTAGTAGAAGTGGTTTGGAAACCACAGAGGTAGAAGTGGTTTGGAAACCACAGGAATCAGCTGGGCTGAATAAACGAGGAAACACAGGAACACCTTCAGAGACTCATGGGGAATGAGACTCCAAGATCAGGCAACGTGGTGTTGACCACAGGTGCTTAATATAGGGAGGTTGCCTGATCTGCCAATTAAGTTAAAGGAACATACACTGAAGGTTTGGAAAGGGCTGCGCATGCGCAGTCCCTCAGGATAGAGGACGTCCACGGTTCCTAATAGTCCGGGAAGAAGCACTCACAGTCCGGTGAGTGACAGTACCCCCCCTTTTAAAGGTGGGCACAGAACGCCTGGAACCGGGCTTGTCCGGATTTTTGGAATAAAACTTCTTCAGAAGGGCAGGAGCATTAAGATCTTCAGCTTTGATCCATGAACGCTCTTCAGGACCAAAGCCCTTCCAATGAACGAGGAAACGGAGGACTCCTCGCGAAATTTTTGCATCCAATACCTCAGTAATCTCGAAATCCTCCTCCTGATGAACTTGAACTGGCTGCGGTGCTGAGGGAGGAGTCGAGAAACGATTGATAATAAGAGGTTTGAGTAAGGACACATGGAAGGCATTGGAAATCCGAAGATTCTTAGGAAGAAGAAGTTTAACACATACTGGATTGATAACTTGAATGATCCTATATGGACCAATAAAACGAGGGGCGAATTTCATAGATGGAACCTTCAAACGAATATTTTTGGTAGATAACCAAACCCGATCTCCAATTTTTAGTGGTGGAATAGCCCGCCTCTTCTTATCTGCGAAAGACTTATATTTGTTAGATGTCTTCTTTAAACAGGTTTTGACCTGAGACCAGATATTTTTGAAGGTCTGACAAGCAGTCTCCACAGCAGGAACTTGGGTGGGTGGGAGGGCAGGAAATTCCGGAAAAGACGGATGGTGACCGTAAACCACAAAGAATGGAGTTTTGGATGATGACTCATGGTACATGTTGTTATGGGCGAATTCAGCCCAAGGGAGCAATTCTACCCAGTTGTCTTGGTTGGCTGAAGAGAACATCCTAATAAAAGTCTCAAGATCTTGATTGACTCGTTCCGTTTGTCCGTTAGATTGCGGATGGTACGATGATGAGAGTGCTAATCGTATGCCCAAGGTTTTACAAAGGGCCCGCCAGAATCTGGAAACGAATTGTACTCCTCTATCTGACACAATCTCAGACGGACATCCATGGATGCGGAAGATTTCTTTAATGAAATGTTCAGCCAGAGTAGACGAGGAAGGTAAACCGGACTGAGGGACGAAATGAGCCATCTTCGAAAATCTGTCTACCACTACCCAAATAGTATTGTGATTCTTACTTGGTGGCAAATCAGTAACGAAATCCATACTAATATGGGTCCAAGGTTTGGACGGAATGGGTAGTGGTCGCAGCAACCCTGCTGGAGTTCTGCGGGAGGATTTGAACTGAGAACATAAATCACAGGAAGCAATAAACTCTTTGACGTCTCTCCTCATTGAAGGCCACCAGTAACTTCGAGAGAGAATCTCAAAGGTCTTGTGTTCACCGGCGTGTCCGGAAAAACGAGAGGCATGGAACCACGAAAGGATTTTCCTCCTCAGAGTAGGAGGCACGAGGGTCTTCCCAAATGGTAGCATTTTGGTGGATGAAGCAGCCAGAGAAATACATTTGGGGTCTAGAATAGCATGGTTGGGAACCTCTTCTACATCAGAGGACGTCACCAAAGCTCGAGATAGAGCGTCAGCTTTCTTGTTCTTAGCGGCTGGTTTGAAGGTTATAATTAATTCAAAACGGGAAAAGAAAAGAGACCATCTTGCTTGACGAGGGTTCAAGCATTGAGCAGATTGCAAATATGACAAGTTCTTATGATCCGTGAAGATCGTCACCGGATGGCGAGCTCCTTCCAACAAGTATCTCCATTCCTCCAATGCAGCTTTGATGGCCAGCAACTCCTTGTCCCCGATAGTATAGTTTTTCTCTGCGGGCAGAAGACCCCGAGAATAGAAGGCACAAGGATGTAATTTTTGTTGCTCCGAGCGTTGGGAGAGAATGGCTCCTAAGCCCACATTAGAGGCATCTACTTCTAGGAAGAAGGGAAGTGTCACATCAGGCTGTCGAAGAATGGGAGCAGACGAGAAGGACTCTTTGAGAATTTGAAAGGCTTGGAGAGCCTCAGATGACCATTGCTTAGTATTAGCCCCTTTCCGAGTTAGGGCCACAATAGGAGATGCAATGGATGAAAAGTCTTGAATGAAGCGTCTATAGTAATTGGCAAAACCTAAAAAACGCTGGATGGCACGAAGAGTAGTTGGCTGAGGCCAATGTAGTACAGCATTTACTTTGTCTGGATCCATCTTCAGGCCAACTCCGGAAACTATATACCCCAAGAATGGAATCTGGGGTAATTCGAATGAACATTTTTCCAATTTACAGAACAATGAGTTTTTCCGTAGTCTGGAGAGGACCTCTGCCACATGTTGGTGATGAGAAGGCAGGTCCTGTGAGAAGATCAATATGTCGTCCAGGTAGACAACGACACATACATATAATAAGTCCCGAAAGATCTCATTGATGAAACCCTGGAAAACAGCGGGGGCATTACACAGCCCGAAGGGCATTACTAAATATTCGTAATGCCCATCTCTGGTGTTGAACGCGGTCTTCCATTCGTCACCGGAACGGATTCTAATTAAATTGTAGGCACCACGAAGATCCAACTTAGTAAATATCCGAGCTCCCTTGATGCGATCAAATAGCTCAGTGATCAGCGGAATGGGATACCGATTCTTGATAGTAATGGCGTTGAGTCCACGAAAATCTATACAAGGGCGTAATGATCCATCCTTCTTTTTGACGAAGAAGAACCCAGCTCCAGCGGGAGAGGTGGAAGGTCGAATGAAGCCGCGCTGGAGATTCTCCTGTATGTACTCAGATGTGGCTTGAGTTTCAGGTAACGAGAGAGGATAGACCCGGCCCCTGGGAGGAGTCTTGCCAGGTAGAAGGTCGATCGGACAATCCCAAGAACGATGAGGAGGAAGACGTTCAGACTGAGCTTTATCAAACACATCGGCAAATGAAGCATACTGAGGAGGGAGTCCCGGGGAGGAATATGCGATGGAAGATTGCTGTACTTTAAGAGGAATAACTTGAGAAAGACAACGCTGGTGACATTCAGACCCCCAAGACATAACTTGAGGAGTGCGCCAGTCAATCTGGGGAGAGTGACACTGAAGCCATGGAAGGCCTAAGACAATCGGACTTGTCGTAACTGGAAGAATTAAAAACGAAATTTCTTCATGGTGTAGTGCACCAATCTGAAGGGTTACTGGAGACGTACTCTGGGTGATGAGACCGTTGATGAGACGTGATCCATCTATAGCCGTCACAGTAATGGGTGTTTTTAAAGTGATCACTGGTAGGGACCATTGATTCACTAGTGATTTAGAAATGAAATTTCCTGCTGCTCCGGAATCAATCAATGCCTGGGACTCAAAGGATTTGGTAGCAAAGGAGATCGTAACCTCAAAAGCGCAGACTTTAGATTTCATAAACGATGGAGAGGACTCCAGGGACCCTAACTTCACCTCTCCAGAACTAGTTAGGGCCTGGCATTTCCCGATCTCTTAGGGCAAGAGCTGAGCATATGCGTGGAATCAGCACAATAGATACAGAGTCTATTCTTTACTCTTCGTCTCCTCTCCTCTGAAGATAATTTGGAACGTCCTATCTCCATGGGAATCACAGAGGATGGAGCTGGACGAAATTGAGGGTTTGAACGAAGAGGTGCTTTGACAGCCGTTGTTTTCTCAGACTCTCTTTCACGAAATCTCATATCTACACGATGGCAAAGAGAGATCAAATCTTCTAGTGACGAAGGAAGCTCTTGGGTAGTCAGTGCATCTTTAATTTTATCGGAGAGCCCCTGCCAGAAGGCGGCAACTAATGCTTCAGTGTTCCACTGAAGTTCAGAGGCTAGGATCCTAAATTGAATGACATACTGTCCTACTGTATGGGAGCCTTGTCGCAAACGAAGAATGCTGGAAGCAGCGGAAGTCACACGACCTGGTTCATCGAACACACTTCGGAACGTGGAAATGAATTTGGCACTATCTTGTAGAATTGGATCGTTTCTCTCCCACAGAGGGGAGGCCCAAGCCAGGGCTTGTCCAGAAAACAATGAGATAAGATAGGCCACTCTGGAACGATGGGTAGAAAAATTTTGAGGTTGGAGTTCAAAATGGACTGAACATTGGTTAAGGAAACCTCTACAAGTTTTGGGGTCCCCGTCATATTTTGACGGAGTAGGCAGGTGAAGCGTAGGAGCTGTAGACACCTGGGATGGCACTGGGGAAACGGAGGCAAGCACAGGAGCTTCAATATTAGCTGTAACAGTCTGTCCAGATGTTCCTTGGGAGGTTAACGATTGGTAACATTGAAGTAACAGCTGTTGGCGAGCATCCTGTTGCTCCACACGGCTGACCAGATGCTGCAGCATCTCCTTAGCGGTAGGTTCCGTATCTGGGTCTGTCATGGCCTGATCTTACTGTCACGGGCACTAGGAGTCTTTACCCAGGGATCACCAGGTGATAGGCTTACCAGAGCAGTATAGGTGGTAATATGGTACTCTGGTAGCAGGGTGATCACGGAACAGGAAATAGCAGGTGATGAGATGCTCAGGAAAGTCTATGACTAGCAGCACTGGCAATATGGAGGTAGTAATACACGAGGAACTGTATGGACAAAGGACACGTGAAGGTAGTCAGTGGTCTGCGGTAGCAAGTTGTACCACTGCTATAGTGAGGAGGAATGTCCAACAGAAACGAGGGGGTGATGAGAGTCAGCGGTCTGCAGATAGCAAGTTGTACCGCTGTCTGAGTGAAGGAGTGGAATCCAAGTGGAGGTATCCGGGTAGTCAGTGGTCTGCGATAGCAAGTTGTACCACTGCTATGTGAGAGGATACTGGAACAGGTGATACAGGAAACAGGGATCAGTGGTCTGCCTTCAGCAAGTTGTACCACTGAATATATATGTGAGGAGGTGCACGGGGAGAGACTGCAACACAAGATATACACGGGCACCTTGACTTTGAACCACAGTGATATGCACAATATAAATGTATAGATGACTGAACAATACTGCCAATATAGAAAGTCTCTTGAAGTAGTCCAGCATAAGATAACACAGTCAATGATGGCAATAGACTCAGCGGATAGCACACTCCAGAGGAGAACCAACACAGTCCAGCAAGGTATGCAATACACAGCACAGTCAATGAGAAGTATGCATACCGTGGTTCAGGAGGCAGTCAGACAGGAGTGCAGAGATACCTGAACGGCAGGAGGCCGGCAGGATGCGAAGTCCCTGGATGGGTGAAGCGGTGGTCTAGTAGGTGCAGCGCACGGGTAGGTAGACCAGCAGGGAACACAGGAAAGCGTGGAGAGCGGATCAGCAGTAGATGGATGAGTAGTGCTGAGGAGTAGCAGCAGCGGGTCTCTGCGGGAACACGGAGGTAGCCAATAGCAACCAGCAGGTGCAGTAACGATGGGACACGGGAGAGCAGAGTTGAACAGGCACTGTTGATCACGGAGAATAGCGGGTAGCAATAGTGGAGGCAGACTCAAGGAAACACGGGAGCGTTGACAAGGACTGAAGACTGAAGCGCACAGAGGCAGCGGATAGGAATCAGCCAAACAGTCACGATGAAACACAGACGGGTTGCAGGTTGAAGACTGTAGTGCACGGAGGCAGCGGATAGGAATCAGCTAGCAGTCACGATGATGAAACACAGACGAGTTGCAGGTTGAAGACTGTAGTGCACGGAGGCAGCGGATAGGAATCAGCTAGCAGTCACGATGATGAAACACAGACGAGTTGCAGGTTGAAGACTGTAGTGCACGGAGGCAGCGGATAGGCATCAGCTAACAGTCCCAATAATAAATGGTAGAGTAGAAGTGGTTAGAAGACTGTAGTGCACGGAGGCAGCGGATAGGAATCAGCTCACAGTCACGATGATACAGTAGATGGTAGAAGTGGTATGGGAACCACAGTAGGAGAAGTGGTTTGAAGACTGTAGTGCACGGAGGCAGCGGATAGGAATCAGCTCACAGTCACGATGATACAGTAGATGGTAGAAGTGGTATGGGAACCACAGTAGTAGAAGTGGTTTGGAAACCACAGAGGTAGAAGTGGTTTGGAAACCACAGGAATCAGCTGGGCTGAATAAACGAGGAAACACAGGAACACCTTCAGAGACTCATGGGGAATGAGACTCCAAGATCAGGCAACGTGGTGTTGACCACAGGTGCTTAATATAGGGAGGTTGCCTGATCTGCCAATTAAGTTAAAGGAACATACACTGAAGGTTTGGAAAGGGCTGCGCATGCGCAGTCCCTCAGGATAGAGGACGTCCACGGTTCCTAATAGTCCGGGAAGAAGCACTCACAGTCCGGTGAGTGACAGTACCCCCCCTTTTAAAGGTGGGCACAGAACGCCTGGAACCGGGCTTGTCCGGATTTTTGGAATAAAACTTCTTC
Organism: Mixophyes fleayi; assembly: GCF_038048845.1. Classification (NCBI taxonomy): domain Eukaryota; kingdom Metazoa; phylum Chordata; class Amphibia; order Anura; family Limnodynastidae; genus Mixophyes; species Mixophyes fleayi. The sequence goes on along the minus strand of NW_027446857.1, from coordinate 95,399 downwards.
AGAAGGGCAGGAGCATTAAGATCTTCAGCTTTGATCCATGAACGCTCTTCAGGACCAAAGCCCTTCCAATGAACGAGGAAACGGAGGACTCCTCGCGAAATTTTTGCATCCAATACCTCAGTAATCTCGAAATCCTCCTCCTGATGAACTTGAACTGGCTGCGGTGCTGAGGGAGGAGTCGAGAAACGATTGATAATAAGAGGTTTGAGTAAGGACACATGGAAGGCATTGGAAATCCGAAGATTCTTAGGAAGAAGAAGTTTAACACATACTGGATTGATAACTTGAATGATCCTATATGGACCAATAAAACGAGGGGCGAATTTCATAGATGGAACCTTCAAACGAATATTTTTGGTAGATAACCAAACCCGATCTCCAATTTTTAGTGGTGGAATAGCCCGCCTCTTCTTATCTGCGAAAGACTTATATTTGTTAGATGTCTTCTTTAAACAGGTTTTGACCTGAGACCAGATATTTTTGAAGGTCTGACAAGCAGTCTCCACAGCAGGAACTTGGGTGGGTGGGAGGGCAGGAAATTCCGGAAAAGACGGATGGTGACCGTAAACCACAAAGAATGGAGTTTTGGATGATGACTCATGGTACATGTTGTTATGGGCGAATTCAGCCCAAGGGAGCAATTCTACCCAGTTGTCTTGGTTGGCTGAAGAGAACATCCTAATAAAAGTCTCAAGATCTTGATTGACTCGTTCCGTTTGTCCGTTAGATTGCGGATGGTACGATGATGAGAGTGCTAATCGTATGCCCAAGGTTTTACAAAGGGCCCGCCAGAATCTGGAAACGAATTGTACTCCTCTATCTGACACAATCTCAGACGGACATCCATGGATGCGGAAGATTTCTTTAATGAAATGTTCAGCCAGAGTAGACGAGGAAGGTAAACCGGACTGAGGGACGAAATGAGCCATCTTCGAAAATCTGTCTACCACTACCCAAATAGTATTGTGATTCTTACTTGGTGGCAAATCAGTAACGAAATCCATACTAATATGGGTCCAAGGTTTGGACGGAATAGGTAGTGGTCGCAGCAACCCTGCTGGAGTTCTGCGGGAGGATTTGAACTGAGAACATAAATCACAGGAAGCAATAAACTCTTTGACGTCTCTCCTCATTGAAGGCCACCAGTAACTTCGAGAGAGAATCTCAAAGGTCTTGTGTTCACCGGCGTGTCCGGAAAAACGAGAGGCATGGAACCACGAAAGGATTTTCCTCCTCAGAGTAGGAGGCACGAGGGTCTTCCCAAATGGTAGCATTTTGGTGGATGAAGCAGCCAGAGAAATACATTTGGGGTCTAGAATAGCATGGTTGGGAACCTCTTCTACATCAGAGGACGTCACCAAAGCTCGAGATAGAGCGTCAGCTTTCTTGTTCTTAGCGGCTGGTTTGAAGGTTATAATTAATTCAAAACGGGAAAAGAAAAGAGACCATCTTGCTTGACGAGGGTTCAAGCATTGAGCAGATTGCAAATATGACAAGTTCTTATGATCCGTGAAGATCGTCACCGGATGGCGAGCTCCTTCCAACAAGTATCTCCATTCCTCCAATGCAGCTTTGATGGCCAGCAACTCCTTGTCCCCGATAGTATAGTTTTTCTCTGCGGGCAGAAGACCCCGAGAATAGAAGGCACAAGGATGTAATTTTTGTTGCTCCGAGCGTTGGGAGAGAATGGCTCCTAAGCCCACATTAGAGGCATCTACTTCTAGGAAGAAGGGAAGTGTCACATCAGGCTGTCGAAGAATGGGAGCAGACGAGAAGGACTCTTTGAGAATTTGAAAGGCTTGGAGAGCCTCAGATGACCATTGCTTAGTATTAGCCCCTTTCCGAGTTAGGGCCACAATAGGAGATGCAATGGATGAAAAGTCTTGAATGAAGCGTCTATAGTAATTGGCAAAACCTAAAAAACGCTGGATGGCACGAAGAGTAGTTGGCTGAGGCCAATGTAGTACAGCATTTACTTTGTCTGGATCCATCTTCAGGCCAACTCCGGAAACTATATACCCCAAGAATGGAATCTGGGGTAATTCGAATGAACATTTTTCCAATTTACAGAACAATGAGTTTTTCCGTAGTCTGGAGAGGACCTCTGCCACATGTTGGTGATGAGAAGGCAGGTCCTGTGAGAAGATCAATATGTCGTCCAGGTAGACAACGACACATACATATAATAAGTCCCGAAAGATCTCATTGATGAAACCCTGGAAAACAGCGGGGGCATTACACAGCCCGAAGGGCATTACTAAATATTCGTAATGCCCATCTCTGGTGTTGAACGCGGTCTTCCATTCGTCACCGGAACGGATTCTAATTAAATTGTAGGCACCACGAAGATCCAACTTAGTAAATATCCGAGCTCCCTTGATGCGATCAAATAGCTCAGTGATCAGCGGAATGGGATACCGATTCTTGATAGTAATGGCGTTGAGTCCACGAAAATCTATACAAGGGCGTAATGATCCATCCTTCTTTTTGACGAAGAAGAACCCAGCTCCAGCGGGAGAGGTGGAAGGTCGAATGAAGCCGCGCTGGAGATTCTCCTGTATGTACTCAGATGTGGCTTGAGTTTCAGGTAACGAGAGAGGATAGACCCGGCCCCTGGGAGGAGTCTTGCCAGGTAGAAGGTCGATCGGACAATCCCAAGAACGATGAGGAGGAAGACGTTCAGACTGAGCTTTATCAAACACATCGGCAAATGAAGCATACTGAGGAGGGAGTCCCGGGGAGGAATATGCGATGGAAGATTGCTGTACTTTAAGAGGAATAACTTGAGAAAGACAACGCTGGTGACATTCAGACCCCCAAGACATAACTTGAGGAGTGCGCCAGTCAATCTGGGGAGAGTGACACTGAAGCCATGGAAGGCCTAAGACAATCGGACTTGTCGTAACTGGAAGAATTAAAAACGAAATTTCTTCATGGTGTAGTGCACCAATCTGAAGGGTTACTGGAGACGTACTCTGGGTGATGAGACCGTTGATGAGACGTGATCCATCTATAGCCGTCACAGTAATGGGTGTTTTTAAAGTGATCACTGGTAGGGACCATTGATTCACTAGTGATTTAGAAATGAAATTTCCTGCTGCTCCGGAATCAATCAATGCCTGGGACTCAAAGGATTTGGTAGCAAAGGAGATCGTAACCTCAAAAGCGCAGACTTTAGATTTCATAAACGATGGAGAGGACTCCAGGGACCCTAACTTCACCTCTCCAGAACTAGTTAGGGCCTGGCATTTCCCGATCTCTTAGGGCAAGAGCTGAGCATATGCGTGGAATCAGCACAATAGATACAGAGTCTATTCTTTACTCTTCGTCTCCTCTCCTCTGAAGATAATTTGGAACGTCCTATCTCCATGGGAATCACAGAGGATGGAGCTGGACGAAATTGAGGGTTTGAACGAAGAGGTGCTTTGACAGCCGTTGTTTTCTCAGACTCTCTTTCACGAAATCTCATATCTACACGATGGCAAAGAGAGATCAAATCTTCTAGTGACGAAGGAAGCTCTTGGGTAGTCAGTGCATCTTTAATTTTATCGGAGAGCCCCTGCCAGAAGGCGGCAACTAATGCTTCAGTGTTCCACTGAAGTTCAGAGGCTAGGATCCTAAATTGAATGACATACTGTCCTACTGTATGGGAGCCTTGTCGCAAACGAAGAATGCTGGAAGCAGCGGAAGTCACACGACCTGGTTCATCGAACACACTTCGGAACGTGGAAATGAATTTGGCACTATCTTGTAGAATTGGATCGTTTCTCTCCCACAGAGGGGAGGCCCAAGCCAGGGCTTGTCCAGAAAACAATGAGATAAGATAGGCCACTCTGGAACGATGGGTAGAAAAATTTTGAGGTTGGAGTTCAAAATGGACTGAACATTGGTTAAGGAAACCTCTACAAGTTTTGGGGTCCCCGTCATATTTTGACGGAGTAGGCAGGTGAAGCGTAGGAGCTGTAGACACCTGGGATGGCACTGGGGAAACGGAGGCAAGCACAGGAGCTTCAATATTAGCTGTAACAGTCTGTCCAGATGTTCCTTGGGAGGTTAACGATTGGTAACATTGAAGTAACAGCTGTTGGCGAGCATCCTGTTGCTCCACACGGCTGACCAGATGCTGCAGCATCTCCTTAGCGGTAGGTTCCGTATCTGGGTCTGTCATGGCCTGATCTTACTGTCACGGGCACTAGGAGTCTTTACCCAGGGATCACCAGGTGATAGGCTTACCAGAGCAGTATAGGTGGTAATATGGTACTCTGGTAGCAGGGTGATCACGGAACAGGAAATAGCAGGTGATGAGATGCTCAGGAAAGTCTATGACTAGCAGCACTGGCAATATGGAGGTAGTAATACACGAGGAACTGTATGGACAAAGGACACGTGAAGGTAGTCAGTGGTCTGCGGTAGCAAGTTGTACCACTGCTATAGTGAGGAGGAATGTCCAACAGAAACGAGGGGGTGATGAGAGTCAGCGGTCTGCAGATAGCAAGTTGTACCGCTGTCTGAGTGAAGGAGTGGAATCCAAGTGGAGGTATCCGGGTAGTCAGTGGTCTGCGATAGCAAGTTGTACCACTGCTATGTGAGAGGATACTGGAACAGGTGATACAGGAAACAGGGATCAGTGGTCTGCCTTCAGCAAGTTGTACCACTGAATATATATGTGAGGAGGTGCACGGGGAGAGACTGCAACACAAGATATACACGGGCACCTTGACTTTGAACCACAGTGATATGCACAATATAAATGTATAGATGACTGAACAATACTGCCAATATAGAAAGTCTCTTGAAGTAGTCCAGCATAAGATAACACAGTCAATGATGGCAATAGACTCAGCGGATAGCACACTCCAGAGGAGAACCAACACAGTCCAGCAAGGTATGCAATACACAGCACAGTCAATGAGAAGTATGCATACCGTGGTTCAGGAGGCAGTCAGACAGGAGTGCAGAGATACCTGAACGGCAGGAGGCCGGCAGGATGCGAAGTCCCTGGATGGGTGAAGCGGTGGTCTAGTAGGTGCAGCGCACGGGTAGGTAGACCAGCAGGGAACACAGGAAAGCGTGGAGAGCGGATCAGCAGTAGATGGATGAGTAGTGCTGAGGAGTAGCAGCAGCGGGTCTCTGCGGGAACACGGAGGTAGCCAATAGCAACCAGCAGGTGCAGTAACGATGGGACACGGGAGAGCAGAGTTGAACAGGCACTGTTGATCACGGAGAATAGCGGGTAGCAATAGTGGAGGCAGACTCAAGGAAACACGGGAGCGTTGACAAGGACTGAAGACTGAAGCGCACAGAGGCAGCGGATAGGAATCAGCCAAACAGTCACGATGAAACACAGACGGGTTGCAGGTTGAAGACTGTAGTGCACGGAGGCAGCGGATAGGAATCAGCTAGCAGTCACGATGATGAAACACAGACGAGTTGCAGGTTGAAGACTGTAGTGCACGGAGGCAGCGGATAGGAATCAGCTAGCAGTCACGATGATGAAACACAGACGAGTTGCAGGTTGAAGACTGTAGTGCACGGAGGCAGCGGATAGGCATCAGCTAACAGTCCCAATAATAAATGGTAGAGTAGAAGTGGTTAGAAGACTGTAGTGCACGGAGGCAGCGGATAGGAATCAGCTCACAGTCACGATGATACAGTAGATGGTAGAAGTGGTATGGGAACCACAGTAGGAGAAGTGGTTTGAAGACTGTAGTGCACGGAGGCAGCGGATAGGAATCAGCTCACAGTCACGATGATACAGTAGATGGTAGAAGTGGTATGGGAACCACAGTAGTAGAAGTGGTTTGGAAACCACAGAGGTAGAAGTGGTTTGGAAACCACAGGAATCAGCTGGGCTGAATAAACGAGGAAACACAGGAACACCTTCAGAGACTCATGGGGAATGAGACTCCAAGATCAGGCAACGTGGTGTTGACCACAGGTGCTTAATATAGGGAGGTTGCCTGATCTGCCAATTAAGTTAAAGGAACATACACTGAAGGTTTGGAAAGGGCTGCGCATGCGCAGTCCCTCAGGATAGAGGACGTCCACGGTTCCTAATAGTCCGGGAAGAAGCACTCACAGTCCGGTGAGTGACAGTACCCCCCCTTTTAAAGGTGGGCACAGAACGCCTGGAACCGGGCTTGTCCGGATTTTTGGAATAAAACTTCTTCAGAAGGGCAGGAGCATTAAGATCTTCAGCTTTGATCCATGAACGCTCTTCAGGACCAAAGCCCTTCCAATGAACGAGGAAACGGAGGACTCCTCGCGAAATTTTTGCATCCAATACCTCAGTAATCTCGAAATCCTCCTCCTGATGAACTTGAACTGGCTGCGGTGCTGAGGGAGGAGTCGAGAAACGATTGATAATAAGAGGTTTGAGTAAGGACACATGGAAGGCATTGGAAATCCGAAGATTCTTAGGAAGAAGAAGTTTAACACATACTGGATTGATAACTTGAATGATCCTATATGGACCAATAAAACGAGGGGCGAATTTCATAGATGGAACCTTCAAACGAATATTTTTGGTAGATAACCAAACCCGATCTCCAATTTTTAGTGGTGGAATAGCCCGCCTCTTCTTATCTGCGAAAGACTTATATTTGTTAGATGTCTTCTTTAAACAGGTTTTGACCTGAGACCAGATATTTTTGAAGGTCTGACAAGCAGTCTCCACAGCAGGAACTTGGGTGGGTGGGAGGGCAGGAAATTCCGGAAAAGACGGATGGTGACCGTAAACCACAAAGAATGGAGTTTTGGATGATGACTCATGGTACATGTTGTTATGGGCGAATTCAGCCCAAGGGAGCAATTCTACCCAGTTGTCTTGGTTGGCTGAAGAGAACATCCTAATAAAAGTCTCAAGATCTTGATTGACTCGTTCCGTTTGTCCGTTAGATTGCGGATGGTACGATGATGAGAGTGCTAATCGTATGCCCAAGGTTTTACAAAGGGCCCGCCAGAATCTGGAAACGAATTGTACTCCTCTATCTGACACAATCTCAGACGGACATCCATGGATGCGGAAGATTTCTTTAATGAAATGTTCAGCCAGAGTAGACGAGGAAGGTAAACCGGACTGAGGGACGAAATGAGCCATCTTCGAAAATCTGTCTACCACTACCCAAATAGTATTGTGATTCTTACTTGGTGGCAAATCAGTAACAAAATCCATACTAATATGGGTCCAAGGTTTGGACGGAATGGGTAGTGGTCGCAGCAACCCTGCTGGAGTTCTGCGGGAGGATTTGAACTGAGAACATAAATCACAGGAAGCAATAAACTCTTTGACGTCTCTCCTCATTGAAGGCCACCAGTAACTTCGAGAGAGAATCTCAAAGGTCTTGTGTTCACCGGCGTGTCCGGAAAAACGAGAGGCATGGAACCACGAAAGGATTTTCCTCCTCAGAGTAGGAGGCACGAGGGTCTTCCCAAATGGTAGCATTTTGGTGGATGAAGCAGCCAGAGAAATACATTTGGGGTCTAGAATAGCATGGTTGGGAACCTCTTCTACATCAGAGGACGTCACCAAAGCTCGAGATAGAGCGTCAGCTTTCTTGTTCTTAGCGGCTGGTTTGAAGGTTATAATTAATTCAAAACGGGAAAAGAAAAGAGACCATCTTGCTTGACGAGGGTTCAAGCATTGAGCAGATTGCAAATATGACAAGTTCTTATGATCCGTGAAGATCGTCACCGGATGGCGAGCTCCTTCCAACAAGTATCTCCATTCCTCCAATGCAGCTTTGATGGCCAGCAACTCCTTGTCCCCGATAGTATAGTTTTTCTCTGCGGGCAGAAGACCCCGAGAATAGAAGGCACAAGGATGTAATTTTTGTTGCTCCGAGCGTTGGGAGAGAATGGCTCCTAAGCCCACATTAGAGGCATCTACTTCTAGGAAGAAGGGAAGTGTCACATCAGGCTGTCGAAGAATGGGAGCAGACGAGAAGGACTCTTTGAGAATTTGAAAGGCTTGGAGAGCCTCAGATGACCATTGCTTAGTATTAGCCCCTTTCCGAGTTAGGGCCACAATAGGAGATGCAATGGATGAAAAGTCTTGAATGAAGCGTCTATAGTAATTGGCAAAACCTAAAAAACGCTGGATGGCACGAAGAGTAGTTGGCTGAGGCCAATGTAGTACAGCATTTACTTTGTCTGGATCCATCTTCAGGCCAACTCCGGAAACTATATACCCCAAGAATGGAATCTGGGGTAATTCGAATGAACATTTTTCCAATTTACAGAACAATGAGTTTTTCCGTAGTCTGGAGAGGACCTCTGCCACATGTTGGTGATGAGAAGGCAGGTCCTGTGAGAAGATCAATATGTCGTCCAGGTAGACAACGACACATACATATAATAAGTCCCGAAAGATCTCATTGATGAAACCCTGGAAAACAGCGGGGGCATTACACAGCCCGAAGGGCATTACTAAATATTCGTAATGCCCATCTCTGGTGTTGAACGCGGTCTTCCATTCGTCACCGGAACGGATTCTAATTAAATTGTAGGCACCACGAAGATCCAACTTAGTAAATATCCGAGCTCCCTTGATGCGATCAAATAGCTCAGTGATCAGCGGAATGGGATACCGATTCTTGATAGTAATGGCGTTGAGTCCACGAAAATCTATACAAGGGCGTAATGATCCATCCTTCTTTTTGACGAAGAAGAACCCAGCTCCAGCGGGAGAGGTGGAAGGTCGAATGAAGCCGCGCTGGAGATTCTCCTGTATGTACTCAGATGTGGCTTGAGTTTCAGGTAACGAGAGAGGATAGACCCGGCCCCTGGGAGGAGTCTTGCCAGGTAGAAGGTCGATCGGACAATCCCAAGAACGATGAGGAGGAAGACGTTCAGACTGAGCTTTATCAAACACATCGGCAAATGAAGCATACTGAGGAGGGAGTCCCGGGGAGGAATATGCGATGGAAGATTGCTGTACTTTAAGAGGAATAACTTGAGAAAGACAACGCTGGTGACATTCAGACCCCCAAGACATAACTTGAGGAGTGCGCCAGTCAATCTGGGGAGAGTGACACTGAAGCCATGGAAGGCCTAAGACAATCGGACTTGTCGTAACTGGAAGAATTAAAAACGAAATTTCTTCATGGTGTAGTGCACCAATCTGAAGGGTTACTGGAGACGTACTCTGGGTGATGAGACCGTTGATGAGACGTGATCCATCTATAGCCGTCACAGTAATGGGTGTTTTTAAAGTGATCACTGGTAGGGACCATTGATTCACTAGTGATTTAGAAATGAAATTTCCTGCTGCTCCGGAATCAATCAATGCCTGGGACTCAAAGGATTTGGTAGCAAAGGAGATCGTAACCTCAAAAGCGCAGACTTTAGATTTCATAAACGATGGAGAGGACTCCAGGGACCCTAACTTCACCTCTCCAGAACTAGTTAGGGCCTGGCATTTCCCGATCTCTTAGGGCAAGAGCTGAGCATATGCGTGGAATCAGCACAATAGATACAGAGTCTATTCTTTACTCTTCGTCTCCTCTCCTCTGAAGATAATTTGGAACGTCCTATCTCCATGGGAATCACAGAGGATGGAGCTGGACGAAATTGAGGGTTTGAACGAAGAGGTGCTTTGACAGCCGTTGTTTTCTCAGACTCTCTTTCACGAAATCTCATATCTACACGATGGCAAAGAGAGATCAAATCTTCTAGTGACGAAGGAAGCTCTTGGGTAGTCAGTGCATCTTTAATTTTATCGGAGAGCCCCTGCCAGAAGGCGGCAACTAATGCTTCAGTGTTCCACTGAAGTTCAGAGGCTAGGATCCTAAATTGAATGACATACTGTCCTACTGTATGGGAGCCTTGTCGCAAACGAAGAATGCTGGAAGCAGCGGAAGTCACACGACCTGGTTCATCGAACACACTTCGGAACGTGGAAATGAATTTGGCACTATCTTGTAGAATTGGATCGTTTCTCTCCCACAGAGGGGAGGCCCAAGCCAGGGCTTGTCCAGAAAACAATGAGATAAGATAGGCCACTCTGGAACGATGGGTAGAAAAATTTTGAGGTTGGAGTTCAAAATGGACTGAACATTGGTTAAGGAAACCTCTACAAGTTTTGGGGTCCCCGTCATATTTTGACGGAGTAGGCAGGTGAAGCGTAGGAGCTGTAGACACCTGGGATGGCACTGGGGAAACGGAGGCAAGCACAGGAGCTTCAATATTAGCTGTAACAGTCTGTCCAGATGTTCCTTGGGAGGTTAACGATTGGTAACATTGAAGTAACAGCTGTTGGCGAGCATCCTGTTGCTCCACACGGCTGACCAGATGCTGCAGCATCTCCTTAGCGGTAGGTTCCGTATCTGGGTCTGTCATGGCCTGATCTTACTGTCACGGGCACTAGGAGTCTTTACCCAGGGATCACCAGGTGATAGGCTTACCAGAGCAGTATAGGTGGTAATATGGTACTCTGGTAGCAGGGTGATCACGGAACAGGAAATAGCAGGTGATGAGATGCTCAGGAAAGTCTATGACTAGCAGCACTGGCAATATGGAGGTAGTAATACACGAGGAACTGTATGGACAAAGGACACGTGAAGGTAGTCAGTGGTCTGCGGTAGCAAGTTGTACCACTGCTATAGTGAGGAGGAATGTCCAACAGAAACGAGGGGGTGATGAGAGTCAGCGGTCTGCAGATAGCAAGTTGTACCGCTGTCTGAGTGAAGGAGTGGAATCCAAGTGGAGGTATCCGGGTAGTCAGTGGTCTGCGATAGCAAGTTGTACCACTGCTATGTGAGAGGATACTGGAACAGGTGATACAGGAAACAGGGATCAGTGGTCTGCCTTCAGCAAGTTGTACCACTGAATATATATGTGAGGAGGTGCACGGGGAGAGACTGCAACACAAGATATACACGGGCACCTTGACTTTGAACCACAGTGATATGCACAATATAAATGTATAGATGACTGAACAATACTGCCAATATAGAAAGTCTCTTGAAGTAGTCCAGCATAAGATAACACAGTCAATGATGGCAATAGACTCAGCGGATAGCACACTCCAGAGGAGAACCAACACAGTCCAGCAAGGTATGCAATACACAGCACAGTCAATGAGAAGTATGCATACCGTGGTTCAGGAGGCAGTCAGACAGGAGTGCAGAGATACCTGAACGGCAGGAGGCCGGCAGGATGCGAAGTCCCTGGATGGGTGAAGCGGTGGTCTAGTAGGTGCAGCGCACGGGTAGGTAGACCAGCAGGGAACACAGGAAAGCGTGGAGAGCGGATCAGCAGTAGATGGATGAGTAGTGCTGAGGAGTAGCAGCAGCGGGTCTCTGCGGGAACACGGAGGTAGCCAATAGCAACCAGCAGGTGCAGTAACGATGGGACACGGGAGAGCAGAGTTGAACAGGCACTGTTGATCACGGAGAATAGCGGGTAGCAATAGTGGAGGCAGACTCAAGGAAACACGGGAGCGTTGACAAGGACTGAAGACTGAAGCGCACAGAGGCAGCGGATAGGAATCAGCCAAACAGTCACGATGAAACACAGACGGGTTGCAGGTTGAAGACTGTAGTGCACGGAGGCAGCGGATAGGAATCAGCTAGCAGTCACGATGATGAAACACAGACGAGTTGCAGGTTGAAGACTGTAGTGCACGGAGGCAGCGGATAGGAATCAGCTAGCAGTCACGATGATGAAACACAGACGAGTTGCAGGTTGAAGACTGTAGTGCACGGAGGCAGCGGATAGGCATCAGCTAACAGTCCCAATAATAAATGGTAGAGTAGAAGTGGTTAGAAGACTGTAGTGCACGGAGGCAGCGGATAGGAATCAGCTCACAGTCACGATGATACAGTAGATGGTAGAAGTGGTATGGGAACCACAGTAGGAGAAGTGGTTTGAAGACTGTAGTGCACGGAGGCAGCGGATAGGAATCAGCTCACAGTCACGATGATACAGTAGATGGTAGAAGTGGTATGGGAACCACAGTAGTAGAAGTGGTTTGGAAACCACAGAGGTAGAAGTGGTTTGGAAACCACAGGAATCAGCTGGGCTGAATAAACGAGGAAACACAGGAACACCTTCAGAGACTCATGGGGAATGAGACTCCAAGATCAGGCAACGTGGTGTTGACCACAGGTGCTTAATATAGGGAGGTTGCCTGATCTGCCAATTAAGTTAAAGGAACATACACTGAAGGTTTGGAAAGGGCTGCGCATGCGCAGTCCCTCAGGATAGAGGACGTCCACGGTTCCTAATAGTCCGGGAAGAAGCACTCACAGTCCGGTGAGTGACAGTACCCCCCCTTTTAAAGGTGGGCACAGAACGCCTGGAACCGGGCTTGTCCGGATTTTTGGAATAAAACTTCTTCAGAAGGGCAGGAGCATTAAGATCTTCAGCTTTGATCCATGAACGCTCTTCAGGACCAAAGCCCTTCCAATGAACGAGGAAACGGAGGACTCCTCGCGAAATTTTTGCATCCAATACCTCAGTAATCTCGAAATCCTCCTCCTGATGAACTTGAACTGGCTGCGGTGCTGAGGGAGGAGTCGAGAAACGATTGATAATAAGAGGTTTGAGTAAGGACACATGGAAGGCATTGGAAATCCGAAGATTCTTAGGAAGAAGAAGTTTAACACATACTGGATTGATAACTTGAATGATCCTATATGGACCAATAAAACGAGGGGCGAATTTCATAGATGGAACCTTCAAACGAATATTTTTGGTAGATAACCAAACCCGATCTCCAATTTTTAGTGGTGGAATAGCCCGCCTCTTCTTATCTGCGAAAGACTTATATTTGTTAGATGTCTTCTTTAAACAGGTTTTGACCTGAGACCAGATATTTTTGAAGGTCTGACAAGCAGTCTCCACAGCAGGAACTTGGGTGGGTGGGAGGGCAGGAAATTCCGGAAAAGACGGATGGTGACCGTAAACCACAAAGAATGGAGTTTTGGATGATGACTCATGGTACATGTTGTTATGGGCGAATTCAGCCCAAGGGAGCAATTCTACCCAGTTGTCTTGGTTGGCTGAAGAGAACATCCTAATAAAAGTCTCAAGATCTTGATTGACTCGTTCCGTTTGTCCGTTAGATTGCGGATGGTACGATGATGAGAGTGCTAATCGTATGCCCAAGGTTTTACAAAGGGCCCGCCAGAATCTGGAAACGAATTGTACTCCTCTATCTGACACAATCTCAGACGGACATCCATGGATGCGGAAGATTTCTTTAATGAAATGTTCAGCCAGAGTAGACGAGGAAGGTAAACCGGACTGAGGGACGAAATGAGCCATCTTCGAAAATCTGTCTACCACTACCCAAATAGTATTGTGATTCTTACTTGGTGGCAAATCAGTAACAAAATCCATACTAATATGGGTCCAAGGTTTGGACGGAATGGGTAGTGGTCGCAGCAACCCTGCTGGAGTTCTGCGGGAGGATTTGAACTGAGAACATAAATCACAGGAAGCAATAAACTCTTTGACGTCTCTCCTCATTGAAGGCCACCAGTAACTTCGAGAGAGAATCTCAAAGGTCTTGTGTTCACCGGCGTGTCCGGAAAAACGAGAGGCATGGAACCACGAAAGGATTTTCCTCCTCAGAGTAGGAGGCACGAGGGTCTTCCCAAATGGTAGCATTTTGGTGGATGAAGCAGCCAGAGAAATACATTTGGGGTCTAGAATAGCATGGTTGGGAACCTCTTCTACATCAGAGGACGTCACCAAAGCTCGAGATAGAGCGTCAGCTTTCTTGTTCTTAGCGGCTGGTTTGAAGGTTATAATTAATTCAAAACGGGAAAAGAAAAGAGACCATCTTGCTTGACGAGGGTTCAAGCATTGAGCAGATTGCAAATATGACAAGTTCTTATGATCCGTGAAGATCGTCACCGGATGGCGAGCTCCTTCCAACAAGTATCTCCATTCCTCCAATGCAGCTTTGATGGCCAGCAACTCCTTGTCCCCGATAGTATAGTTTTTCTCTGCGGGCAGAAGACCCCGAGAATAGAAGGCACAAGGATGTAATTTTTGTTGCTCCGAGCGTTGGGAGAGAATGGCTCCTAAGCCCACATTAGAGGCATCTACTTCTAGGAAGAAGGGAAGTGTCACATCAGGCTGTCGAAGAATGGGAGCAGACGAGAAGGACTCTTTGAGAATTTGAAAGGCTTGGAGAGCCTCAGATGACCATTGCTTAGTATTAGCCCCTTTCCGAGTTAGGGCCACAATAGGAGATGCAATGGATGAAAAGTCTTGAATGAAGCGTCTATAGTAATTGGCAAAACCTAAAAAACGCTGGATGGCACGAAGAGTAGTTGGCTGAGGCCAATGTAGTACAGCATTTACTTTGTCTGGATCCATCTTCAGGCCAACTCCGGAAACTATATACCCCAAGAATGGAATCTGGGGTAATTCGAATGAACATTTTTCCAATTTACAGAACAATGAGTTTTTCCGTAGTCTGGAGAGGACCTCTGCCACATGTTGGTGATGAGAAGGCAGGTCCTGTGAGAAGATCAATATGTCGTCCAGGTAGACAACGACACATACATATAATAAGTCCCGAAAGATCTCATTGATGAAACCCTGGAAAACAGCGGGGGCATTACACAGCCCGAAGGGCATTACTAAATATTCGTAATGCCCATCTCTGGTGTTGAACGCGGTCTTCCATTCGTCACCGGAACGGATTCTAATTAAATTGTAGGCACCACGAAGATCCAACTTAGTAAATATCCGAGCTCCCTTGATGCGATCAAATAGCTCAGTGATCAGCGGAATGGGATACCGATTCTTGATAGTAATGGCGTTGAGTCCACGAAAATCTATACAAGGGCGTAATGATCCATCCTTCTTTTTGACGAAGAAGAACCCAGCTCCAGCGGGAGAGGTGGAAGGTCGAATGAAGCCGCGCTGGAGATTCTCCTGTATGTACTCAGATGTGGCTTGAGTTTCAGGTAACGAGAGAGGATAGACCCGGCCCCTGGGAGGAGTCTTGCCAGGTAGAAGGTCGATCGGACAATCCCAAGAACGATGAGGAGGAAGACGTTCAGACTGAGCTTTATCAAACACATCGGCAAATGAAGCATACTGAGGAGGGAGTCCCGGGGAGGAATATGCGATGGAAGATTGCTGTACTTTAAGAGGAATAACTTGAGAAAGACAACGCTGGTGACATTCAGACCCCCAAGACATAACTTGAGGAGTGCGCCAGTCAATCTGGGGAGAGTGACACTGAAGCCATGGAAGGCCTAAGACAATCGGACTTGTCGTAACTGGAAGAATTAAAAACGAAATTTCTTCATGGTGTAGTGCACCAATCTGAAGGGTTACTGGAGACGTACTCTGGGTGATGAGACCGTTGATGAGACGTGATCCATCTATAGCCGTCACAGTAATGGGTGTTTTTAAAGTGATCACTGGTAGGGACCATTGATTCACTAGTGATTTAGAAATGAAATTTCCTGCTGCTCCGGAATCAATCAATGCCTGGGACTCAAAGGATTTGGTAGCAAAGGAGATCGTAACCTCAAAAGCGCAGACTTTAGATTTCATAAACGATGGAGAGGACTCCAGGGACCCTAACTTCACCTCTCCAGAACTAGTTAGGGCCTGGCATTTCCCGATCTCTTAGGGCAAGAGCTGAGCATATGCGTGGAATCAGCACAATAGATACAGAGTCTATTCTTTACTCTTCGTCTCCTCTCCTCTGAAGATAATTTGGAACGTCCTATCTCCATGGGAATCACAGAGGATGGAGCTGGACGAAATTGAGGGTTTGAACGAAGAGGTGCTTTGACAGCCGTTGTTTTCTCAGACTCTCTTTCACGAAATCTCATATCTACACGATGGCAAAGAGAGATCAAATCTTCTAGTGACGAAGGAAGCTCTTGGGTAGTCAGTGCATCTTTAATTTTATCGGAGAGCCCCTGCCAGAAGGCGGCAACTAATGCTTCAGTGTTCCACTGAAGTTCAGAGGCTAGGATCCTAAATTGAATGACATACTGTCCTACTGTATGGGAGCCTTGTCGCAAACGAAGAATGCTGGAAGCAGCGGAAGTCACACGACCTGGTTCATCGAACACACTTCGGAACGTGGAAATGAATTTGGCACTATCTTGTAGAATTGGATCGTTTCTCTCCCACAGAGGGGAGGCCCAAGCCAGGGCTTGTCCAGAAAACAATGAGATAAGATAGGCCACTCTGGAACGATGGGTAGAAAAATTTTGAGGTTGGAGTTCAAAATGGACTGAACATTGGTTAAGGAAACCTCTACAAGTTTTGGGGTCCCCGTCATATTTTGACGGAGTAGGCAGGTGAAGCGTAGGAGCTGTAGACACCTGGGATGGCACTGGGGAAACGGAGGCAAGCACAGGAGCTTCAATATTAGCTGTAACAGTCTGTCCAGATGTTCCTTGGGAGGTTAACGATTGGTAACATTGAAGTAACAGCTGTTGGCGAGCATCCTGTTGCTCCACACGGCTGACCAGATGCTGCAGCATCTCCTTAGCGGTAGGTTCCGTATCTGGGTCTGTCATGGCCTGATCTTACTGTCACGGGCACTAGGAGTCTTTACCCAGGGATCACCAGGTGATAGGCTTACCAGAGCAGTATAGGTGGTAATATGGTACTCTGGTAGCAGGGTGATCACGGAACAGGAAATAGCAGGTGATGAGATGCTCAGGAAAGTCTATGACTAGCAGCACTGGCAATATGGAGGTAGTAATACACGAGGAACTGTATGGACAAAGGACACGTGAAGGTAGTCAGTGGTCTGCGGTAGCAAGTTGTACCACTGCTATAGTGAGGAGGAATGTCCAACAGAAACGAGGGGGTGATGAGAGTCAGCGGTCTGCAGATAGCAAGTTGTACCGCTGTCTGAGTGAAGGAGTGGAATCCAAGTGGAGGTATCCGGGTAGTCAGTGGTCTGCGATAGCAAGTTGTACCACTGCTATGTGAGAGGATACTGGAACAGGTGATACAGGAAACAGGGATCAGTGGTCTGCCTTCAGCAAGTTGTACCACTGAATATATATGTGAGGAGGTGCACGGGGAGAGACTGCAACACAAGATATACACGGGCACCTTGACTTTGAACCACAGTGATATGCACAATATAAATGTATAGATGACTGAACAATACTGCCAATATAGAAAGTCTCTTGAAGTAGTCCAGCATAAGATAACACAGTCAATGATGGCAATAGACTCAGCGGATAGCACACTCCAGAGGAGAACCAACACAGTCCAGCAAGGTATGCAATACACAGCACAGTCAATGAGAAGTATGCATACCGTGGTTCAGGAGGCAGTCAGACAGGAGTGCAGAGATACCTGAACGGCAGGAGGCCGGCAGGATGCGAAGTCCCTGGATGGGTGAAGCGGTGGTCTAGTAGGTGCAGCGCACGGGTAGGTAGACCAGCAGGGAACACAGGAAAGCGTGGAGAGCGGATCAGCAGTAGATGGATGAGTAGTGCTGAGGAGTAGCAGCAGCGGGTCTCTGCGGGAACACGGAGGTAGCCAATAGCAACCAGCAGGTGCAGTAACGATGGGACACGGGAGAGCAGAGTTGAACAGGCACTGTTGATCACGGAGAATAGCGGGTAGCAATAGTGGAGGCAGACTCAAGGAAACACGGGAGCGTTGACAAGGACTGAAGACTGAAGCGCACAGAGGCAGCGGATAGGAATCAGCCAAACAGTCACGATGAAACACAGACGGGTTGCAGGTTGAAGACTGTAGTGCACGGAGGCAGCGGATAGGAATCAGCTAGCAGTCACGATGATGAAACACAGACGAGTTGCAGGTTGAAGACTGTAGTGCACGGAGGCAGCGGATAGGAATCAGCTAGCAGTCACGATGATGAAACACAGACGAGTTGCAGGTTGAAGACTGTAGTGCACGGAGGCAGCGGATAGGCATCAGCTAACAGTCCCAATAATAAATGGTAGAGTAGAAGTGGTTAGAAGACTGTAGTGCACGGAGGCAGCGGATAGGAATCAGCTCACAGTCACGATGATACAGTAGATGGTAGAAGTGGTATGGGAACCACAGTAGGAGAAGTGGTTTGAAGACTGTAGTGCACGGAGGCAGCGGATAGGAATCAGCTCACAGTCACGATGATACAGTAGATGGTAGAAGTGGTATGGGAACCACAGTAGTAGAAGTGGTTTGGAAACCACAGAGGTAGAAGTGGTTTGGAAACCACAGGAATCAGCTGGGCTGAATAAACGAGGAAACACAGGAACACCTTCAGAGACTCATGGGGAATGAGACTCCAAGATCAGGCAACGTGGTGTTGACCACAGGTGCTTAATATAGGGAGGTTGCCTGATCTGCCAATTAAGTTAAAGGAACATACACTGAAGGTTTGGAAAGGGCTGCGCATGCGCAGTCCCTCAGGATAGAGGACGTCCACGGTTCCTAATAGTCCGGGAAGAAGCACTCACAGTCCGGTGAGTGACAGTACCCCCCCTTTTAAAGGTGGGCACAGAACGCCTGGAACCGGGCTTGTCCGGATTTTTGGAATAAAACTTCTTCAGAAGGGCAGGAGCATTAAGATCTTCAGCTTTGATCCATGAACGCTCTTCAGGACCAAAGCCCTTCCAATGAACGAGGAAACGGAGGACTCCTCGCGAAATTTTTGCATCCAATACCTCAGTAATCTCGAAATCCTCCTCCTGATGAACTTGAACTGGCTGCGGTGCTGAGGGAGGAGTCGAGAAACGATTGATAATAAGAGGTTTGAGTAAGGACACATGGAAGGCATTGGAAATCCGAAGATTCTTAGGAAGAAGAAGTTTAACACATACTGGATTGATAACTTGAATGATCCTATATGGACCAATAAAACGAGGGGCGAATTTCATAGATGGAACCTTCAAACGAATATTTTTGGTAGATAACCAAACCCGATCTCCAATTTTTAGTGGTGGAATAGCCCGCCTCTTCTTATCTGCGAAAGACTTATATTTGTTAGATGTCTTCTTTAAACAGGTTTTGACCTGAGACCAGATATTTTTGAAGGTCTGACAAGCAGTCTCCACAGCAGGAACTTGGGTGGGTGGGAGGGCAGGAAATTCCGGAAAAGACGGATGGTGACCGTAAACCACAAAGAATGGAGTTTTGGATGATGACTCATGGTACATGTTGTTATGGGCGAATTCAGCCCAAGGGAGCAATTCTACCCAGTTGTCTTGGTTGGCTGAAGAGAACATCCTAATAAAAGTCTCAAGATCTTGATTGACTCGTTCCGTTTGTCCGTTAGATTGCGGATGGTACGATGATGAGAGTGCTAATCGTATGCCCAAGGTTTTACAAAGGGCCCGCCAGAATCTGGAAACGAATTGTACTCCTCTATCTGACACAATCTCAGACGGACATCCATGGATGCGGAAGATTTCTTTAATGAAATGTTCAGCCAGAGTAGACGAGGAAGGTAAACCGGACTGAGGGACGAAATGAGCCATCTTCGAAAATCTGTCTACCACTACCCAAATAGTATTGTGATTCTTACTTGGTGGCAAATCAGTAACGAAATCCATACTAATATGGGTCCAAGGTTTGGACGGAATGGGTAGTGGTCGCAGCAACCCTGCTGGAGTTCTGCGGGAGGATTTGAACTGAGAACATAAATCACAGGAAGCAATAAACTCTTTGACGTCTCTCCTCATTGAAGGCCACCAGTAACTTCGAGAGAGAATCTCAAAGGTCTTGTGTTCACCGGCGTGTCCGGAAAAACGAGAGGCATGGAACCACGAAAGGATTTTCCTCCTCAGAGTAGGAGGCACGAGGGTCTTCCCAAATGGTAGCATTTTGGTGGATGAAGCAGCCAGAGAAATACATTTGGGGTCTAGAATAGCATGGTTGGGAACCTCTTCTACATCAGAGGACGTCACCAAAGCTCGAGATAGAGCGTCAGCTTTCTTGTTCTTAGCGGCTGGTTTGAAGGTTATAATTAATTCAAAACGGGAAAAGAAAAGAGACCATCTTGCTTGACGAGGGTTCAAGCATTGAGCAGATTGCAAATATGACAAGTTCTTATGATCCGTGAAGATCGTCACCGGATGGCGAGCTCCTTCCAACAAGTATCTCCATTCCTCCAATGCAGCTTTGATGGCCAGCAACTCCTTGTCCCCGATAGTATAGTTTTTCTCTGCGGGCAGAAGACCCCGAGAATAGAAGGCACAAGGATGTAATTTTTGTTGCTCCGAGCGTTGGGAGAGAATGGCTCCTAAGCCCACATTAGAGGCATCTACTTCTAGGAAGAAGGGAAGTGTCACATCAGGCTGTCGAAGAATGGGAGCAGACGAGAAGGACTCTTTGAGAATTTGAAAGGCTTGGAGAGCCTCAGATGACCATTGCTTAGTATTAGCCCCTTTCCGAGTTAGGGCCACAATAGGAGATGCAATGGATGAAAAGTCTTGAATGAAGCGTCTATAGTAATTGGCAAAACCTAAAAAACGCTGGATGGCACGAAGAGTAGTTGGCTGAGGCCAATGTAGTACAGCATTTACTTTGTCTGGATCCATCTTCAGGCCAACTCCGGAAACTATATACCCCAAGAATGGAATCTGGGGTAATTCGAATGAACATTTTTCCAATTTACAGAACAATGAGTTTTTCCGTAGTCTGGAGAGGACCTCTGCCACATGTTGGTGATGAGAAGGCAGGTCCTGTGAGAAGATCAATATGTCGTCCAGGTAGACAACGACACATACATATAATAAGTCCCGAAAGATCTCATTGATGAAACCCTGGAAAACAGCGGGGGCATTACACAGCCCGAAGGGCATTACTAAATATTCGTAATGCCCATCTCTGGTGTTGAACGCGGTCTTCCATTCGTCACCGGAACGGATTCTAATTAAATTGTAGGCACCACGAAGATCCAACTTAGTAAATATCCGAGCTCCCTTGATGCGATCAAATAGCTCAGTGATCAGCGGAATGGGATACCGATTCTTGATAGTAATGGCGTTGAGTCCACGAAAATCTATACAAGGGCGTAATGATCCATCCTTCTTTTTGACGAAGAAGAACCCAGCTCCAGCGGGAGAGGTGGAAGGTCGAATGAAGCCGCGCTGGAGATTCTCCTGTATGTACTCAGATGTGGCTTGAGTTTCAGGTAACGAGAGAGGATAGACCCGGCCCCTGGGAGGAGTCTTGCCAGGTAGAAGGTCGATCGGACAATCCCAAGAACGATGAGGAGGAAGACGTTCAGACTGAGCTTTATCAAACACATCGGCAAATGAAGCATACTGAGGAGGGAGTCCCGGGGAGGAATATGCGATGGAAGATTGCTGTACTTTAAGAGGAATAACTTGAGAAAGACAACGCTGGTGACATTCAGACCCCCAAGACATAACTTGAGGAGTGCGCCAGTCAATCTGGGGAGAGTGACACTGAAGCCATGGAAGGCCTAAGACAATCGGACTTGTCGTAACTGGAAGAATTAAAAACGAAATTTCTTCATGGTGTAGTGCACCAATCTGAAGGGTTACTGGAGACGTACTCTGGGTGATGAGACCGTTGATGAGACGTGATCCATCTATAGCCGTCACAGTAATGGGTGTTTTTAAAGTGATCACTGGTAGGGACCATTGATTCACTAGTGATTTAGAAATGAAATTTCCTGCTGCTCCGGAATCAATCAATGCCTGGGACTCAAAGGATTTGGTAGCAAAGGAGATCGTAACCTCAAAAGCGCAGACTTTAGATTTCATAAACGATGGAGAGGACTCCAGGGACCCTAACTTCACCTCTCCAGAACTAGTTAGGGCCTGGCATTTCCCGATCTCTTAGGGCAAGAGCTGAGCATATGCGTGGAATCAGCACAATAGATACAGAGTCTATTCTTTACTCTTCGTCTCCTCTCCTCTGAAGATAATTTGGAACGTCCTATCTCCATGGGAATCACAGAGGATGGAGCTGGACGAAATTGAGGGTTTGAACGAAGAGGTGCTTTGACAGCCGTTGTTTTCTCAGACTCTCTTTCACGAAATCTCATATCTACACGATGGCAAAGAGAGATCAAATCTTCTAGTGACGAAGGAAGCTCTTGGGTAGTCAGTGCATCTTTAATTTTATCGGAGAGCCCCTGCCAGAAGGCGGCAACTAATGCTTCAGTGTTCCACTGAAGTTCAGAGGCTAGGATCCTAAATTGAATGACATACTGTCCTACTGTATGGGAGCCTTGTCGCAAACGAAGAATGCTGGAAGCAGCGGAAGTCACACGACCTGGTTCATCGAACACACTTCGGAACGTGGAAATGAATTTGGCACTATCTTGTAGAATTGGATCGTTTCTCTCCCACAGAGGGGAGGCCCAAGCCAGGGCTTGTCCAGAAAACAATGAGATAAGATAGGCCACTCTGGAACGATGGGTAGAAAAATTTTGAGGTTGGAGTTCAAAATGGACTGAACATTGGTTAAGGAAACCTCTACAAGTTTTGGGGTCCCCGTCATATTTTGACGGAGTAGGCAGGTGAAGCGTAGGAGCTGTAGACACCTGGGATGGCACTGGGGAAACGGAGGCAAGCACAGGAGCTTCAATATTAGCTGTAACAGTCTGTCCAGATGTTCCTTGGGAGGTTAACGATTGGTAACATTGAAGTAACAGCTGTTGGCGAGCATCCTGTTGCTCCACACGGCTGACCAGATGCTGCAGCATCTCCTTAGCGGTAGGTTCCGTATCTGGGTCTGTCATGGCCTGATCTTACTGTCACGGGCACTAGGAGTCTTTACCCAGGGATCACCAGGTGATAGGCTTACCAGAGCAGTATAGGTGGTAATATGGTACTCTGGTAGCAGGGTGATCACGGAACAGGAAATAGCAGGTGATGAGATGCTCAGGAAAGTCTATGACTAGCAGCACTGGCAATATGGAGGTAGTAATACACGAGGAACTGTATGGACAAAGGACACGTGAAGGTAGTCAGTGGTCTGCGGTAGCAAGTTGTACCACTGCTATAGTGAGGAGGAATGTCCAACAGAAACGAGGGGGTGATGAGAGTCAGCGGTCTGCAGATAGCAAGTTGTACCGCTGTCTGAGTGAAGGAGTGGAATCCAAGTGGAGGTATCCGGGTAGTCAGTGGTCTGCGATAGCAAGTTGTACCACTGCTATGTGAGAGGATACTGGAACAGGTGATACAGGAAACAGGGATCAGTGGTCTGCCTTCAGCAAGTTGTACCACTGAATATATATGTGAGGAGGTGCACGGGGAGAGACTGCAACACAAGATATACACGGGCACCTTGACTTTGAACCACAGTGATATGCACAATATAAATGTATAGATGACTGAACAATACTGCCAATATAGAAAGTCTCTTGAAGTAGTCCAGCATAAGATAACACAGTCAATGATGGCAATAGACTCAGCGGATAGCACACTCCAGAGGAGAACCAACACAGTCCAGCAAGGTATGCAATACACAGCACAGTCAATGAGAAGTATGCATACCGTGGTTCAGGAGGCAGTCAGACAGGAGTGCAGAGATACCTGAACGGCAGGAGGCCGGCAGGATGCGAAGTCCCTGGATGGGTGAAGCGGTGGTCTAGTAGGTGCAGCGCACGGGTAGGTAGACCAGCAGGGAACACAGGAAAGCGTGGAGAGCGGATCAGCAGTAGATGGATGAGTAGTGCTGAGGAGTAGCAGCAGCGGGTCTCTGCGGGAACACGGAGGTAGCCAATAGCAACCAGCAGGTGCAGTAACGATGGGACACGGGAGAGCAGAGTTGAACAGGCACTGTTGATCACGGAGAATAGCGGGTAGCAATAGTGGAGGCAGACTCAAGGAAACACGGGAGCGTTGACAAGGACTGAAGACTGAAGCGCACAGAGGCAGCGGATAGGAATCAGCCAAACAGTCACGATGAAACACAGACGGGTTGCAGGTTGAAGACTGTAGTGCACGGAGGCAGCGGATAGGAATCAGCTAGCAGTCACGATGATGAAACACAGACGAGTTGCAGGTTGAAGACTGTAGTGCACGGAGGCAGCGGATAGGAATCAGCTAGCAGTCACGATGATGAAACACAGACGAGTTGCAGGTTGAAGACTGTAGTGCACGGAGGCAGCGGATAGGCATCAGCTAACAGTCCCAATAATAAATGGTAGAGTAGAAGTGGTTAGAAGACTGTAGTGCACGGAGGCAGCGGATAGGAATCAGCTCACAGTCACGATGATACAGTAGATGGTAGAAGTGGTATGGGAACCACAGTAGGAGAAGTGGTTTGAAGACTGTAGTGCACGGAGGCAGCGGATAGGAATCAGCTCACAGTCACGATGATACAGTAGATGGTAGAAGTGGTATGGGAACCACAGTAGTAGAAGTGGTTTGGAAACCACAGAGGTAGAAGTGGTTTGGAAACCACAGGAATCAGCTGGGCTGAATAAACGAGGAAACACAGGAACACCTTCAGAGACTCATGGGGAATGAGACTCCAAGATCAGGCAACGTGGTGTTGACCACAGGTGCTTAATATAGGGAGGTTGCCTGATCTGCCAATTAAGTTAAAGGAACATACACTGAAGGTTTGGAAAGGGCTGCGCATGCGCAGTCCCTCAGGATAGAGGACGTCCACGGTTCCTAATAGTCCGGGAAGAAGCACTCACAGTCCGGTGAGTGACAGTACCCCCCCTTTTAAAGGTGGGCACAGAACGCCTGGAACCGGGCTTGTCCGGATTTTTGGAATAAAACTTCTTCAGAAGGGCAGGAGCATTAAGATCTTCAGCTTTGATCCATGAACGCTCTTCAGGACCAAAGCCCTTCCAATGAACGAGGAAACGGAGGACTCCTCGCGAAATTTTTGCATCCAATACCTCAGTAATCTCGAAATCCTCCTCCTGATGAACTTGAACTGGCTGCGGTGCTGAGGGAGGAGTCGAGAAACGATTGATAATAAGAGGTTTGAGTAAGGACACATGGAAGGCATTGGAAATCCGAAGATTCTTAGGAAGAAGAAGTTTAACACATACTGGATTGATAACTTGAATGATCCTATATGGACCAATAAAACGAGGGGCGAATTTCATAGATGGAACCTTCAAACGAATATTTTTGGTAGATAACCAAACCCGATCTCCAATTTTTAGTGGTGGAATAGCCCGCCTCTTCTTATCTGCGAAAGACTTATATTTGTTAGATGTCTTCTTTAAACAGGTTTTGACCTGAGACCAGATATTTTTGAAGGTCTGACAAGCAGTCTCCACAGCAGGAACTTGGGTGGGTGGGAGGGCAGGAAATTCCGGAAAAGACGGATGGTGACCGTAAACCACAAAGAATGGAGTTTTGGATGATGACTCATGGTACATGTTGTTATGGGCGAATTCAGCCCAAGGGAGCAATTCTACCCAGTTGTCTTGGTTGGCTGAAGAGAACATCCTAATAAAAGTCTCAAGATCTTGATTGACTCGTTCCGTTTGTCCGTTAGATTGCGGATGGTACGATGATGAGAGTGCTAATCGTATGCCCAAGGTTTTACAAAGGGCCCGCCAGAATCTGGAAACGAATTGTACTCCTCTATCTGACACAATCTCAGACGGACATCCATGGATGCGGAAGATTTCTTTAATGAAATGTTCAGCCAGAGTAGACGAGGAAGGTAAACCGGACTGAGGGACGAAATGAGCCATCTTCGAAAATCTGTCTACCACTACCCAAATAGTATTGTGATTCTTACTTGGTGGCAAATCAGTAACGAAATCCATACTAATATGGGTCCAAGGTTTGGACGGAATGGGTAGTGGTCGCAGCAACCCTGCTGGAGTTCTGCGGGAGGATTTGAACTGAGAACATAAATCACAGGAAGCAATAAACTCTTTGACGTCTCTCCTCATTGAAGGCCACCAGTAACTTCGAGAGAGAATCTCAAAGGTCTTGTGTTCACCGGCGTGTCCGGAAAAACGAGAGGCATGGAACCACGAAAGGATTTTCCTCCTCAGAGTAGGAGGCACGAGGGTCTTCCCAAATGGTAGCATTTTGGTGGATGAAGCAGCCAGAGAAATACATTTGGGGTCTAGAATAGCATGGTTGGGAACCTCTTCTACATCAGAGGACGTCACCAAAGCTCGAGATAGAGCGTCAGCTTTCTTGTTCTTAGCGGCTGGTTTGAAGGTTATAATTAATTCAAAACGGGAAAAGAAAAGAGACCATCTTGCTTGACGAGGGTTCAAGCATTGAGCAGATTGCAAATATGACAAGTTCTTATGATCCGTGAAGATCGTCACCGGATGGCGAGCTCCTTCCAACAAGTATCTCCATTCCTCCAATGCAGCTTTGATGGCCAGCAACTCCTTGTCCCCGATAGTATAGTTTTTCTCTGCGGGCAGAAGACCCCGAGAATAGAAGGCACAAGGATGTAATTTTTGTTGCTCCGAGCGTTGGGAGAGAATGGCTCCTAAGCCCACATTAGAGGCATCTACTTCTAGGAAGAAGGGAAGTGTCACATCAGGCTGTCGAAGAATGGGAGCAGACGAGAAGGACTCTTTGAGAATTTGAAAGGCTTGGAGAGCCTCAGATGACCATTGCTTAGTATTAGCCCCTTTCCGAGTTAGGGCCACAATAGGAGATGCAATGGATGAAAAGTCTTGAATGAAGCGTCTATAGTAATTGGCAAAACCTAAAAAACGCTGGATGGCACGAAGAGTAGTTGGCTGAGGCCAATGTAGTACAGCATTTACTTTGTCTGGATCCATCTTCAGGCCAACTCCGGAAACTATATACCCCAAGAATGGAATCTGGGGTAATTCGAATGAACATTTTTCCAATTTACAGAACAATGAGTTTTTCCGTAGTCTGGAGAGGACCTCTGCCACATGTTGGTGATGAGAAGGCAGGTCCTGTGAGAAGATCAATATGTCGTCCAGGTAGACAACGACACATACATATAATAAGTCCCGAAAGATCTCATTGATGAAACCCTGGAAAACAGCGGGGGCATTACACAGCCCGAAGGGCATTACTAAATATTCGTAATGCCCATCTCTGGTGTTGAACGCGGTCTTCCATTCGTCACCGGAACGGATTCTAATTAAATTGTAGGCACCACGAAGATCCAACTTAGTAAATATCCGAGCTCCCTTGATGCGATCAAATAGCTCAGTGATCAGCGGAATGGGATACCGATTCTTGATAGTAATGGCGTTGAGTCCACGAAAATCTATACAAGGGCGTAATGATCCATCCTTCTTTTTGACGAAGAAGAACCCAGCTCCAGCGGGAGAGGTGGAAGGTCGAATGAAGCCGTGCTGGAGATTCTCCTGTATGTACTCAGATGTGGCTTGAGTTTCAGGTAACGAGAGAGGATAGACCCGGCCCCTGGGAGGAGTCTTGCCAGGTAGAAGGTCGATCGGACAATCCCAAGAACGATGAGGAGGAAGACGTTCAGACTGAGCTTTATCAAACACATCGGCAAATGAAGCATACTGAGGAGGGAGTCCCGGGGAGGAATATGCGATGGAAGATTGCTGTACTTTAAGAGGAATAACTTGAGAAAGACAACGCTGGTGACATTCAGACCCCCAAGACATAACTTGAGGAGTGCGCCAGTCAATCTGGGGAGAGTGACACTGAAGCCATGGAAGGCCTAAGACAATCGGACTTGTCGTAACTGGAAGAATTAAAAACGAAATTTCTTCATGGTGTAGTGCACCAATCTGAAGGGTTACTGGAGACGTACTCTGGGTGATGAGACCGTTGATGAGACGTGATCCATCTATAGCCGTCACAGTAATGGGTGTTTTTAAAGTGATCACTGGTAGGGACCATTGATTCACTAGTGATTTAGAAATGAAATTTCCTGCTGCTCCGGAATCAATCAATGCCTGGGACTCAAAGGATTTGGTAGCAAAGGAGATCGTAACCTCAAAAGCGCAGACTTTAGATTTCATAAACGATGGAGAGGACTCCAGGGACCCTAACTTCACCTCTCCAGAACTAGTTAGGGCCTGGCATTTCCCGATCTCTTAGGGCAAGAGCTGAGCATATGCGTGGAATCAGCACAATAGATACAGAGTCTATTCTTTACTCTTCGTCTCCTCTCCTCTGAAGATAATTTGGAACGTCCTATCTCCATGGGAATCACAGAGGATGGAGCTGGACGAAATTGAGGGTTTGAACGAAGAGGTGCTTTGACAGCCGTTGTTTTCTCAGACTCTCTTTCACGAAATCTCATATCTACACGATGGCAAAGAGAGATCAAATCTTCTAGTGACGAAGGAAGCTCTTGGGTAGTCAGTGCATCTTTAATTTTATCGGAGAGCCCCTGCCAGAAGGCGGCAACTAATGCTTCAGTGTTCCACTGAAGTTCAGAGGCTAGGATCCTAAATTGAATGACATACTGTCCTACTGTATGGGAGCCTTGTCGCAAACGAAGAATGCTGGAAGCAGCGGAAGTCACACGACCTGGTTCATCGAACACACTTCGGAACGTGGAAATGAATTTGGCACTATCTTGTAGAATTGGATCGTTTCTCTCCCACAGAGGGGAGGCCCAAGCCAGGGCTTGTCCAGAAAACAATGAGATAAGATAGGCCACTCTGGAACGATGGGTAGAAAAATTTTGAGGTTGGAGTTCAAAATGGACTGAACATTGGTTAAGGAAACCTCTACAAGTTTTGGGGTCCCCGTCATATTTTGACGGAGTAGGCAGGTGAAGCGTAGGAGCTGTAGACACCTGGGATGGCACTGGGGAAACGGAGGCAAGCACAGGAGCTTCAATATTAGCTGTAACAGTCTGTCCAGATGTTCCTTGGGAGGTTAACGATTGGTAACATTGAAGTAACAGCTGTTGGCGAGCATCCTGTTGCTCCACACGGCTGACCAGATGCTGCAGCATCTCCTTAGCGGTAGGTTCCGTATCTGGGTCTGTCATGGCCTGATCTTACTGTCACGGGCACTAGGAGTCTTTACCCAGGGATCACCAGGTGATAGGCTTACCAGAGCAGTATAGGTGGTAATATGGTACTCTGGTAGCAGGGTGATCACGGAACAGGAAATAGCAGGTGATGAGATGCTCAGGAAAGTCTATGACTAGCAGCACTGGCAATATGGAGGTAGTAATACACGAGGAACTGTATGGACAAAGGACACGTGAAGGTAGTCAGTGGTCTGCGGTAGCAAGTTGTACCACTGCTATAGTGAGGAGGAATGTCCAACAGAAACGAGGGGGTGATGAGAGTCAGCGGTCTGCAGATAGCAAGTTGTACCGCTGTCTGAGTGAAGGAGTGGAATCCAAGTGGAGGTATCCGGGTAGTCAGTGGTCTGCGATAGCAAGTTGTACCACTGCTATGTGAGAGGATACTGGAACAGGTGATACAGGAAACAGGGATCAGTGGTCTGCCTTCAGCAAGTTGTACCACTGAATATATATGTGAGGAGGTGCACGGGGAGAGACTGCAACACAAGATATACACGGGCACCTTGACTTTGAACCACAGTGATATGCACAATATAAATGTATAGATGACTGAACAATACTGCCAATATAGAAAGTCTCTTGAAGTAGTCCAGCATAAGATAACACAGTCAATGATGGCAATAGACTCAGCGGATAGCACACTCCAGAGGAGAACCAACACAGTCCAGCAAGGTATGCAATACACAGCACAGTCAATGAGAAGTATGCATACCGTGGTTCAGGAGGCAGTCAGACAGGAGTGCAGAGATACCTGAACGGCAGGAGGCCGGCAGGATGCGAAGTCCCTGGATGGGTGAAGCGGTGGTCTAGTAGGTGCAGCGCACTTGTAGGTAGACCAGCAGGGAACACAGGAAAGCGTGGAGAGCGGATCAGCAGTAGATGGATGAGTAGTGCTGAGGAGTAGCAGCAGCGGGTCTCTGCGGGAACACGGAGGTAGCCAATAGCAACCAGCAGGTGCAGTAACGATGGGACACGGGAGAGCAGAGTTGAACAGGCACTGTTGATCACGGAGAATAGCGGGTAGCAATAGTGGAGGCAGACTCAAGGAAACACGGGAGCGTTGACAAGGACTGAAGACTGAAGCGCACAGAGGCAGCGGATAGGAATCAGCCAAACAGTCACGATGAAACACAGACGGGTTGCAGGTTGAAGACTGTAGTGCACGGAGGCAGCGGATAGGAATCAGCTAGCAGTCACGATGATGAAACACAGACGAGTTGCAGGTTGAAGACTGTAGTGCACGGAGGCAGCGGATAGGAATCAGCTAGCAGTCACGATGATGAAACACAGACGAGTTGCAGGTTGAAGACTGTAGTGCACGGAGGCAGCGGATAGGCATCAGCTAACAGTCCCAATAATAAATGGTAGAGTAGAAGTGGTTAGAAGACTGTAGTGCACGGAGGCAGCGGATAGGAATCAGCTCACAGTCACGATGATACAGTAGATGGTAGAAGTGGTATGGGAACCACAGTAGGAGAAGTGGTTTGAAGACTGTAGTGCACGGAGGCAGCGGATAGGAATCAGCTCACAGTCACGATGATACAGTAGATGGTAGAAGTGGTATGGGAACCACAGTAGTAGAAGTGGTTTGGAAACCACAGAGGTAGAAGTGGTTTGGAAACCACAGGAATCAGCTGGGCTGAATAAACGAGGAAACACAGGAACACCTTCAGAGACTCATGGGGAATGAGACTCCAAGATCAGGCAACGTGGTGTTGACCACAGGTGCTTAATATAGGGAGGTTGCCTGATCTGCCAATTAAGTTAAAGGAACATACACTGAAGGTTTGGAAAGGGCTGCGCATGCGCAGTCCCTCAGGATAGAGGACGTCCACGGTTCCTAATAGTCCGGGAAGAAGCACTCACAGTCCGGTGAGTGACAGTACCCCCCCTTTTAAAGGTGGGCACAGAACGCCTGGAACCGGGCTTGTCCGGATTTTTGGAATAAAACTTCTTCAGAAGGGCAGGAGCATTAAGATCTTCAGCTTTGATCCATGAACGCTCTTCAGGACCAAAGCCCTTCCAATGAACGAGGAAACGGAGGACTCCTCGCGAAATTTTTGCATCCAATACCTCAGTAATCTCGAAATCCTCCTCCTGATGAACTTGAACTGGCTGCGGTGCTGAGGGAGGAGTCGAGAAACGATTGATAATAAGAGGTTTGAGTAAGGACACATGGAAGGCATTGGAAATCCGAAGATTCTTAGGAAGAAGAAGTTTAACACATACTGGATTGATAACTTGAATGATCCTATATGGACCAATAAAACGAGGGGCGAATTTCATAGATGGAACCTTCAAACGAATATTTTTGGTAGATAACCAAACCCGATCTCCAATTTTTAGTGGTGGAATAGCCCGCCTCTTCTTATCTGCGAAAGACTTATATTTGTTAGATGTCTTCTTTAAACAGGTTTTGACCTGAGACCAGATATTTTTGAAGGTCTGACAAGCAGTCTCCACAGCAGGAACTTGGGTGGGTGGGAGGGCAGGAAATTCCGGAAAAGACGGATGGTGACCGTAAACCACAAAGAATGGAGTTTTGGATGATGACTCATGGTACATGTTGTTATGGGCGAATTCAGCCCAAGGGAGCAATTCTACCCAGTTGTCTTGGTTGGCTGAAGAGAACATCCTAATAAAAGTCTCAAGATCTTGATTGACTCGTTCCGTTTGTCCGTTAGATTGCGGATGGTACGATGATGAGAGTGCTAATCGTATGCCCAAGGTTTTACAAAGGGCCCGCCAGAATCTGGAAACGAATTGTACTCCTCTATCTGACACAATCTCAGACGGACATCCATGGATGCGGAAGATTTCTTTAATGAAATGTTCAGCCAGAGTAGACGAGGAAGGTAAACCGGACTGAGGGACGAAATGAGCCATCTTCGAAAATCTGTCTACCACTACCCAAATAGTATTGTGATTCTTACTTGGTGGCAAATCAGTAACGAAATCCATACTAATATGGGTCCAAGGTTTGGACGGAATGGGTAGTGGTCGCAGCAACCCTGCTGGAGTTCTGCGGGAGGATTTGAACTGAGAACATAAATCACAGGAAGCAATAAACTCTTTGACGTCTCTCCTCATTGAAGGCCACCAGTAACTTCGAGAGAGAATCTCAAAGGTCTTGTGTTCACCGGCGTGTCCGGAAAAACGAGAGGCATGGAACCACGAAAGGATTTTCCTCCTCAGAGTAGGAGGCACGAGGGTCTTCCCAAATGGTAGCATTTTGGTGGATGAAGCAGCCAGAGAAATACATTTGGGGTCTAGAATAGCATGGTTGGGAACCTCTTCTACATCAGAGGACGTCACCAAAGCTCGAGATAGAGCGTCAGCTTTCTTGTTCTTAGCGGCTGGTTTGAAGGTTATAATTAATTCAAAACGGGAAAAGAAAAGAGACCATCTTGCTTGACGAGGGTTCAAGCATTGAGCAGATTGCAAATATGACAAGTTCTTATGATCCGTGAAGATCGTCACCGGATGGCGAGCTCCTTCCAACAAGTATCTCCATTCCTCCAATGCAGCTTTGATGGCCAGCAACTCCTTGTCCCCGATAGTATAGTTTTTCTCTGCGGGCAGAAGACCCCGAGAATAGAAGGCACAAGGATGTAATTTTTGTTGCTCCGAGCGTTGGGAGAGAATGGCTCCTAAGCCCACATTAGAGGCATCTACTTCTAGGAAGAAGGGAAGTGTCACATCAGGCTGTCGAAGAATGGGAGCAGACGAGAAGGACTCTTTGAGAATTTGAAAGGCTTGGAGAGCCTCAGATGACCATTGCTTAGTATTAGCCCCTTTCCGAGTTAGGGCCACAATAGGAGATGCAATGGATGAAAAGTCTTGAATGAAGCGTCTATAGTAATTGGCAAAACCTAAAAAACGCTGGATGGCACGAAGAGTAGTTGGCTGAGGCCAATGTAGTACAGCATTTACTTTGTCTGGATCCATCTTCAGGCCAACTCCGGAAACTATATACCCCAAGAATGGAATCTGGGGTAATTCGAATGAACATTTTTCCAATTTACAGAACAATGAGTTTTTCCGTAGTCTGGAGAGGACCTCTGCCACATGTTGGTGATGAGAAGGCAGGTCCTGTGAGAAGATCAATATGTCGTCCAGGTAGACAACGACACATACATATAATAAGTCCCGAAAGATCTCATTGATGAAACCCTGGAAAACAGCGGGGGCATTACACAGCCCGAAGGGCATTACTAAATATTTGTAATGCCCATCTCTGGTGTTGAACGCGGTCTTCCATTCGTCACCGGAACGGATTCTAATTAAATTGTAGGCACCACGAAGATCCAACTTAGTAAATATCCGAGCTCCCTTGATGCGATCAAATAGCTCAGTGATCAGCGGAATGGGATACCGATTCTTGATAGTAATGGCGTTGAGTCCACGAAAATCTATACAAGGGCGTAATGATCCATCCTTCTTTTTGACGAAGAAGAACCCAGCTCCAGCGGGAGAGGTGGAAGGTCGAATGAAGCCGCGCTGGAGATTCTCCTGTATGTACTCAGATGTGGCTTGAGTTTCAGGTAACGAGAGAGGATAGACCCGGCCCCTGGGAGGAGTCTTGCCAGGTAGAAGGTCGATCGGACAATCCCAAGAACGATGAGGAGGAAGACGTTCAGACTGAGCTTTATCAAACACATCGGCAAATGAAGCATACTGAGGAGGGAGTCCCGGGGAGGAATATGCGATGGAAGATTGCTGTACTTTAAGAGGAATAACTTGAGAAAGACAACGCTGGTGACATTCAGACCCCCAAGACATAACTTGAGGAGTGCGCCAGTCAATCTGGGGAGAGTGACACTGAAGCCATGGAAGGCCTAAGACAATCGGACTTGTCGTAACTGGAAGAATTAAAAACGAAATTTCTTCATGGTGTAGTGCACCAATCTGAAGGGTTACTGGAGACGTACTCTGGGTGATGAGACCGTTGATGAGACGTGATCCATCTATAGCCGTCACAGTAATGGGTGTTTTTAAAGTGATCACTGGTAGGGACCATTGATTCACTAGTGATTTAGAAATGAAATTTCCTGCTGCTCCGGAATCAATCAATGCCTGGGACTCAAAGGATTTGGTAGCAAAGGAGATCGTAACCTCAAAAGCGCAGACTTTAGATTTCATAAACGATGGAGAGGACTCCAGGGACCCTAACTTCACCTCTCCAGAACTAGTTAGGGCCTGGCATTTCCCGATCTCTTAGGGCAAGAGCTGAGCATATGCGTGGAATCAGCACAATAGATACAGAGTCTATTCTTTACTCTTCGTCTCCTCTCCTCTGAAGATAATTTGGAACGTCCTATCTCCATGGGAATCACAGAGGATGGAGCTGGACGAAATTGAGGGTTTGAACGAAGAGGTGCTTTGACAGCCGTTGTTTTCTCAGACTCTCTTTCACGAAATCTCATATCTACACGATGGCAAAGAGAGATCAAATCTTCTAGTGACGAAGGAAGCTCTTGGGTAGTCAGTGCATCTTTAATTTTATCGGAGAGCCCCTGCCAGAAGGCGGCAACTAATGCTTCAGTGTTCCACTGAAGTTCAGAGGCTAGGATCCTAAATTGAATGACATACTGTCCTACTGTATGGGAGCCTTGTCGCAAACGAAGAATGCTGGAAGCAGCGGAAGTCACACGACCTGGTTCATCGAACACACTTCGGAACGTGGAAATGAATTTGGCACTATCTTGTAGAATTGGATCGTTTCTCTCCCACAGAGGGGAGGCCCAAGCCAGGGCTTGTCCAGAAAACAATGAGATAAGATAGGCCACTCTGGAACGATGGGTAGAAAAATTTTGAGGTTGGAGTTCAAAATGGACTGAACATTGGTTAAGGAAACCTCTACAAGTTTTGGGGTCCCCGTCATATTTTGACGGAGTAGGCAGGTGAAGCGTAGGAGCTGTAGACACCTGGGATGGCACTGGGGAAACGGAGGCAAGCACAGGAGCTTCAATATTAGCTGTAACAGTCTGTCCAGATGTTCCTTGGGAGGTTAACGATTGGTAACATTGAAGTAACAGCTGTTGGCGAGCATCCTGTTGCTCCACACGGCTGACCAGATGCTGCAGCATCTCCTTAGCGGTAGGTTCCGTATCTGGGTCTGTCATGGCCTGATCTTACTGTCACGGGCACTAGGAGTCTTTACCCAGGGATCACCAGGTGATAGGCTTACCAGAGCAGTATAGGTGGTAATATGGTACTCTGGTAGCAGGGTGATCACGGAACAGGAAATAGCAGGTGATGAGATGCTCAGGAAAGTCTATGACTAGCAGCACTGGCAATATGGAGGTAGTAATACACGAGGAACTGTATGGACAAAGGACACGTGAAGGTAGTCAGTGGTCTGCGGTAGCAAGTTGTACCACTGCTATAGTGAGGAGGAATGTCCAACAGAAACGAGGGGGTGATGAGAGTCAGCGGTCTGCAGATAGCAAGTTGTACCGCTGTCTGAGTGAAGGAGTGGAATCCAAGTGGAGGTATCCGGGTAGTCAGTGGTCTGCGATAGCAAGTTGTACCACTGCTATGTGAGAGGATACTGGAACAGGTGATACAGGAAACAGGGATCAGTGGTCTGCCTTCAGCAAGTTGTACCACTGAATATATATGTGAGGAGGTGCACGGGGAGAGACTGCAACACAAGATATACACGGGCACCTTGACTTTGAACCACAGTGATATGCACAATATAAATGTATAGATGACTGAACAATACTGCCAATATAGAAAGTCTCTTGAAGTAGTCCAGCATAAGATAACACAGTCAATGATGGCAATAGACTCAGCGGATAGCACACTCCAGAGGAGAACCAACACAGTCCAGCAAGGTATGCAATACACAGCACAGTCAATGAGAAGTATGCATACCGTGGTTCAGGAGGCAGTCAGACAGGAGTGCAGAGATACCTGAACGGCAGGAGGCCGGCAGGATGCGAA
The DNA here is from genome assembly GCF_038048845.1 of Mixophyes fleayi. Taxonomy (NCBI): domain Eukaryota; kingdom Metazoa; phylum Chordata; class Amphibia; order Anura; family Limnodynastidae; genus Mixophyes; species Mixophyes fleayi. The sequence continues at coordinate 59,555 of NW_027446857.1, read as the reverse complement.
GTCCCTGGATGGGTGAAGCGGTGGTCTAGTAGGTGCAGCGCACGGGTAGGTAGACCAGCAGGGAACACAGGAAAGCGTGGAGAGCGGATCAGCAGTAGATGGATGAGTAGTGCTGAGGAGTAGCAGCAGCGGGTCTCTGCGGGAACACGGAGGTAGCCAATAGCAACCAGCAGGTGCAGTAACGATGGGACACGGGAGAGCAGAGTTGAACAGGCACTGTTGATCACGGAGAATAGCGGGTAGCAATAGTGGAGGCAGACTCAAGGAAACACGGGAGCGTTGACAAGGACTGAAGACTGAAGCGCACAGAGGCAGCGGATAGGAATCAGCCAAACAGTCACGATGAAACACAGACGGGTTGCAGGTTGAAGACTGTAGTGCACGGAGGCAGCGGATAGGAATCAGCTAGCAGTCACGATGATGAAACACAGACGAGTTGCAGGTTGAAGACTGTAGTGCACGGAGGCAGCGGATAGGAATCAGCTAGCAGTCACGATGATGAAACACAGACGAGTTGCAGGTTGAAGACTGTAGTGCACGGAGGCAGCGGATAGGCATCAGCTAACAGTCCCAATAATAAATGGTAGAGTAGAAGTGGTTAGAAGACTGTAGTGCACGGAGGCAGCGGATAGGAATCAGCTCACAGTCACGATGATACAGTAGATGGTAGAAGTGGTATGGGAACCACAGTAGGAGAAGTGGTTTGAAGACTGTAGTGCACGGAGGCAGCGGATAGGAATCAGCTCACAGTCACGATGATACAGTAGATGGTAGAAGTGGTATGGGAACCACAGTAGTAGAAGTGGTTTGGAAACCACAGAGGTAGAAGTGGTTTGGAAACCACAGGAATCAGCTGGGCTGAATAAACGAGGAAACACAGGAACACCTTCAGAGACTCATGGGGAATGAGACTCCAAGATCAGGCAACGTGGTGTTGACCACAGGTGCTTAATATAGGGAGGTTGCCTGATCTGCCAATTAAGTTAAAGGAACATACACTGAAGGTTTGGAAAGGGCTGCGCATGCGCAGTCCCTCAGGATAGAGGACGTCCACGGTTCCTAATAGTCCGGGAAGAAGCACTCACAGTCCGGTGAGTGACAGTACCCCCCCTTTTAAAGGTGGGCACAGAACGCCTGGAACCGGGCTTGTCCGGATTTTTGGAATAAAACTTCTTCAGAAGGGCAGGAGCATTAAGATCTTCAGCTTTGATCCATGAACGCTCTTCAGGACCAAAGCCCTTCCAATGAACGAGGAAACGGAGGACTCCTCGCGAAATTTTTGCATCCAATACCTCAGTAATCTCGAAATCCTCCTCCTGATGAACTTGAACTGGCTGCGGTGCTGAGGGAGGAGTCGAGAAACGATTGATAATAAGAGGTTTGAGTAAGGACACATGGAAGGCATTGGAAATCCGAAGATTCTTAGGAAGAAGAAGTTTAACACATACTGGATTGATAACTTGAATGATCCTATATGGACCAATAAAACGAGGGGCGAATTTCATAGATGGAACCTTCAAACGAATATTTTTGGTAGATAACCAAACCCGATCTCCAATTTTTAGTGGTGGAATAGCCCGCCTCTTCTTATCTGCGAAAGACTTATATTTGTTAGATGTCTTCTTTAAACAGGTTTTGACCTGAGACCAGATATTTTTGAAGGTCTGACAAGCAGTCTCCACAGCAGGAACTTGGGTGGGTGGGAGGGCAGGAAATTCCGGAAAAGACGGATGGTGACCGTAAACCACAAAGAATGGAGTTTTGGATGATGACTCATGGTACATGTTGTTATGGGCGAATTCAGCCCAAGGGAGCAATTCTACCCAGTTGTCTTGGTTGGCTGAAGAGAACATCCTAATAAAAGTCTCAAGATCTTGATTGACTCGTTCCGTTTGTCCGTTAGATTGCGGATGGTACGATGATGAGAGTGCTAATCGTATGCCCAAGGTTTTACAAAGGGCCCGCCAGAATCTGGAAACGAATTGTACTCCTCTATCTGACACAATCTCAGACGGACATCCATGGATGCGGAAGATTTCTTTAATGAAATGTTCAGCCAGAGTAGACGAGGAAGGTAAACCGGACTGAGGGACGAAATGAGCCATCTTCGAAAATCTGTCTACCACTACCCAAATAGTATTGTGATTCTTACTTGGTGGCAAATCAGTAACGAAATCCATACTAATATGGGTCCAAGGTTTGGACGGAATGGGTAGTGGTCGCAGCAACCCTGCTGGAGTTCTGCGGGAGGATTTGAACTGAGAACATAAATCACAGGAAGCAATAAACTCTTTGACGTCTCTCCTCATTGAAGGCCACCAGTAACTTCGAGAGAGAATCTCAAAGGTCTTGTGTTCACCGGCGTGTCCGGAAAAACGAGAGGCATGGAACCACGAAAGGATTTTCCTCCTCAGAGTAGGAGGCACGAGGGTCTTCCCAAATGGTAGCATTTTGGTGGATGAAGCAGCCAGAGAAATACATTTGGGGTCTAGAATAGCATGGTTGGGAACCTCTTCTACATCAGAGGACGTCACCAAAGCTCGAGATAGAGCGTCAGCTTTCTTGTTCTTAGCGGCTGGTTTGAAGGTTATAATTAATTCAAAACGGGAAAAGAAAAGAGACCATCTTGCTTGACGAGGGTTCAAGCATTGAGCAGATTGCAAATATGACAAGTTCTTATGATCCGTGAAGATCGTCACCGGATGGCGAGCTCCTTCCAACAAGTATCTCCATTCCTCCAATGCAGCTTTGATGGCCAGCAACTCCTTGTCCCCGATAGTATAGTTTTTCTCTGCGGGCAGAAGACCCCGAGAATAGAAGGCACAAGGATGTAATTTTTGTTGCTCCGAGCGTTGGGAGAGAATGGCTCCTAAGCCCACATTAGAGGCATCTACTTCTAGGAAGAAGGGAAGTGTCACATCAGGCTGTCGAAGAATGGGAGCAGACGAGAAGGACTCTTTGAGAATTTGAAAGGCTTGGAGAGCCTCAGATGACCATTGCTTAGTATTAGCCCCTTTCCGAGTTAGGGCCACAATAGGAGATGCAATGGATGAAAAGTCTTGAATGAAGCGTCTATAGTAATTGGCAAAACCTAAAAAACGCTGGATGGCACGAAGAGTAGTTGGCTGAGGCCAATGTAGTACAGCATTTACTTTGTCTGGATCCATCTTCAGGCCAACTCCGGAAACTATATACCCCAAGAATGGAATCTGGGGTAATTCGAATGAACATTTTTCCAATTTACAGAACAATGAGTTTTTCCGTAGTCTGGAGAGGACCTCTGCCACATGTTGGTGATGAGAAGGCAGGTCCTGTGAGAAGATCAATATGTCGTCCAGGTAGACAACGACACATACATATAATAAGTCCCGAAAGATCTCATTGATGAAACCCTGGAAAACAGCGGGGGCATTACACAGCCCGAAGGGCATTATTAAATATTCGTAATGCCCATCTCTGGTGTTGAACGCGGTCTTCCATTCGTCACCGGAACGGATTCTAATTAAATTGTAGGCACCACGAAGATCCAACTTAGTAAATATCCGAGCTCCCTTGATGCGATCAAATAGCTCAGTGATCAGCGGAATGGGATACCGATTCTTGATAGTAATGGCGTTGAGTCCACGAAAATCTATACAAGGGCGTAATGATCCATCCTTCTTTTTGACGAAGAAGAACCCAGCTCCAGCGGGAGAGGTGGAAGGTCGAATGAAGCCGCGCTGGAGATTCTCCTGTATGTACTCAGATGTGGCTTGAGTTTCAGGTAACGAGAGAGGATAGACCCGGCCCCTGGGAGGAGTCTTGCCAGGTAGAAGGTCGATCGGACAATCCCAAGAACGATGAGGAGGAAGACGTTCAGACTGAGCTTTATCAAACACATCGGCAAATGAAGCATACTGAGGAGGGAGTCCCGGGGAGGAATATGCGATGGAAGATTGCTGTACTTTAAGAGGAATAACTTGAGAAAGACAACGCTGGTGACATTCAGACCCCCAAGACATAACTTGAGGAGTGCGCCAGTCAATCTGGGGAGAGTGACACTGAAGCCATGGAAGGCCTAAGACAATCGGACTTGTCGTAACTGGAAGAATTAAAAACGAAATTTCTTCATGGTGTAGTGCACCAATCTGAAGGGTTACTGGAGACGTACTCTGGGTGATGAGACCGTTGATGAGACGTGATCCATCTATAGCCGTCACAGTAATGGGTGTTTTTAAAGTGATCACTGGTAGGGACCATTGATTCACTAGTGATTTAGAAATGAAATTTCCTGCTGCTCCGGAATCAATCAATGCCTGGGACTCAAAGGATTTGGTAGCAAAGGAGATCGTAACCTCAAAAGCGCAGACTTTAGATTTCATAAACGATGGAGAGGACTCCAGGGACCCTAACTTCACCTCTCCAGAACTAGTTAGGGCCTGGCATTTCCCGATCTCTTAGGGCAAGAGCTGAGCATATGCGTGGAATCAGCACAATAGATACAGAGTCTATTCTTTACTCTTCGTCTCCTCTCCTCTGAAGATAATTTGGAACGTCCTATCTCCATGGGAATCACAGAGGATGGAGCTGGACGAAATTGAGGGTTTGAACGAAGAGGTGCTTTGACAGCCGTTGTTTTCTCAGACTCTCTTTCACGAAATCTCATATCTACACGATGGCAAAGAGAGATCAAATCTTCTAGTGACGAAGGAAGCTCTTGGGTAGTCAGTGCATCTTTAATTTTATCGGAGAGCCCCTGCCAGAAGGCGGCAACTAATGCTTCAGTGTTCCACTGAAGTTCAGAGGCTAGGATCCTAAATTGAATGACATACTGTCCTACTGTATGGGAGCCTTGTCGCAAACGAAGAATGCTGGAAGCAGCGGAAGTCACACGACCTGGTTCATCGAACACACTTCGGAACGTGGAAATGAATTTGGCACTATCTTGTAGAATTGGATCGTTTCTCTCCCACAGAGGGGAGGCCCAAGCCAGGGCTTGTCCAGAAAACAATGAGATAAGATAGGCCACTCTGGAACGATGGGTAGAAAAATTTTGAGGTTGGAGTTCAAAATGGACTGAACATTGGTTAAGGAAACCTCTACAAGTTTTGGGGTCCCCGTCATATTTTGACGGAGTAGGCAGGTGAAGCGTAGGAGCTGTAGACACCTGGGATGGCACTGGGGAAACGGAGGCAAGCACAGGAGCTTCAATATTAGCTGTAACAGTCTGTCCAGATGTTCCTTGGGAGGTTAACGATTGGTAACATTGAAGTAACAGCTGTTGGCGAGCATCCTGTTGCTCCACACGGCTGACCAGATGCTGCAGCATCTCCTTAGCGGTAGGTTCCGTATCTGGGTCTGTCATGGCCTGATCTTACTGTCACGGGCACTAGGAGTCTTTACCCAGGGATCACCAGGTGATAGGCTTACCAGAGCAGTATAGGTGGTAATATGGTACTCTGGTAGCAGGGTGATCACGGAACAGGAAATAGCAGGTGATGAGATGCTCAGGAAAGTCTATGACTAGCAGCACTGGCAATATGGAGGTAGTAATACACGAGGAACTGTATGGACAAAGGACACGTGAAGGTAGTCAGTGGTCTGCGGTAGCAAGTTGTACCACTGCTATAGTGAGGAGGAATGTCCAACAGAAACGAGGGGGTGATGAGAGTCAGCGGTCTGCAGATAGCAAGTTGTACCGCTGTCTGAGTGAAGGAGTGGAATCCAAGTGGAGGTATCCGGGTAGTCAGTGGTCTGCGATAGCAAGTTGTACCACTGCTATGTGAGAGGATACTGGAACAGGTGATACAGGAAACAGGGATCAGTGGTCTGCCTTCAGCAAGTTGTACCACTGAATATATATGTGAGGAGGTGCACGGGGAGAGACTGCAACACAAGATATACACGGGCACCTTGACTTTGAACCACAGTGATATGCACAATATAAATGTATAGATGACTGAACAATACTGCCAATATAGAAAGTCTCTTGAAGTAGTCCAGCATAAGATAACACAGTCAATGATGGCAATAGACTCAGCGGATAGCACACTCCAGAGGAGAACCAACACAGTCCAGCAAGGTATGCAATACACAGCACAGTCAATGAGAAGTATGCATACCGTGGTTCAGGAGGCAGTCAGACAGGAGTGCAGAGATACCTGAACGGCAGGAGGCCGGCAGGATGCGAAGTCCCTGGATGGGTGAAGCGGTGGTCTAGTAGGTGCAGCGCACGGGTAGGTAGACCAGCAGGGAACACAGGAAAGCGTGGAGAGCGGATCAGCAGTAGATGGATGAGTAGTGCTGAGGAGTAGCAGCAGCGGGTCTCTGCGGGAACACGGAGGTAGCCAATAGCAACCAGCAGGTGCAGTAACGATGGGACACGGGAGAGCAGAGTTGAACAGGCACTGTTGATCACGGAGAATAGCGGGTAGCAATAGTGGAGGCAGACTCAAGGAAACACGGGAGCGTTGACAAGGACTGAAGACTGAAGCGCACAGAGGCAGCGGATAGGAATCAGCCAAACAGTCACGATGAAACACAGACGGGTTGCAGGTTGAAGACTGTAGTGCACGGAGGCAGCGGATAGGAATCAGCTAGCAGTCACGATGATGAAACACAGACGAGTTGCAGGTTGAAGACTGTAGTGCACGGAGGCAGCGGATAGGAATCAGCTAGCAGTCACGATGATGAAACACAGACGAGTTGCAGGTTGAAGACTGTAGTGCACGGAGGCAGCGGATAGGCATCAGCTAACAGTCCCAATAATAAATGGTAGAGTAGAAGTGGTTAGAAGACTGTAGTGCACGGAGGCAGCGGATAGGAATCAGCTCACAGTCACGATGATACAGTAGATGGTAGAAGTGGTATGGGAACCACAGTAGGAGAAGTGGTTTGAAGACTGTAGTGCACGGAGGCAGCGGATAGGAATCAGCTCACAGTCACGATGATACAGTAGATGGTAGAAGTGGTATGGGAACCACAGTAGTAGAAGTGGTTTGGAAACCACAGAGGTAGAAGTGGTTTGGAAACCACAGGAATCAGCTGGGCTGAATAAACGAGGAAACACAGGAACACCTTCAGAGACTCATGGGGAATGAGACTCCAAGATCAGGCAACGTGGTGTTGACCACAGGTGCTTAATATAGGGAGGTTGCCTGATCTGCCAATTAAGTTAAAGGAACATACACTGAAGGTTTGGAAAGGGCTGCGCATGCGCAGTCCCTCAGGATAGAGGACGTCCACGGTTCCTAATAGTCCGGGAAGAAGCACTCACAGTCCGGTGAGTGACAGTACCCCCCCTTTTAAAGGTGGGCACAGAACGCCTGGAACCGGGCTTGTCCGGATTTTTGGAATAAAACTTCTTCAGAAGGGCAGGAGCATTAAGATCTTCAGCTTTGATCCATGAACGCTCTTCAGGACCAAAGCCCTTCCAATGAACGAGGAAACGGAGGACTCCTCGCGAAATTTTTGCATCCAATACCTCAGTAATCTCGAAATCCTCCTCCTGATGAACTTGAACTGGCTGCGGTGCTGAGGGAGGAGTCGAGAAACGATTGATAATAAGAGGTTTGAGTAAGGACACATGGAAGGCATTGGAAATCCGAAGATTCTTAGGAAGAAGAAGTTTAACACATACTGGATTGATAACTTGAATGATCCTATATGGACCAATAAAACGAGGGGCGAATTTCATAGATGGAACCTTCAAACGAATATTTTTGGTAGATAACCAAACCCGATCTCCAATTTTTAGTGGTGGAATAGCCCGCCTCTTCTTATCTGCGAAAGACTTATATTTGTTAGATGTCTTCTTTAAACAGGTTTTGACCTGAGACCAGATATTTTTGAAGGTCTGACAAGCAGTCTCCACAGCAGGAACTTGGGTGGGTGGGAGGGCAGGAAATTCCGGAAAAGACGGATGGTGACCGTAAACCACAAAGAATGGAGTTTTGGATGATGACTCATGGTACATGTTGTTATGGGCGAATTCAGCCCAAGGGAGCAATTCTACCCAGTTGTCTTGGTTGGCTGAAGAGAACATCCTAATAAAAGTCTCAAGATCTTGATTGACTCGTTCCGTTTGTCCGTTAGATTGCGGATGGTACGATGATGAGAGTGCTAATCGTATGCCCAAGGTTTTACAAAGGGCCCGCCAGAATCTGGAAACGAATTGTACTCCTCTATCTGACACAATCTCAGACGGACATCCATGGATGCGGAAGATTTCTTTAATGAAATGTTCAGCCAGAGTAGACGAGGAAGGTAAACCGGACTGAGGGACGAAATGAGCCATCTTCGAAAATCTGTCTACCACTACCCAAATAGTATTGTGATTCTTACTTGGTGGCAAATCAGTAACGAAATCCATACTAATATGGGTCCAAGGTTTGGACGGAATGGGTAGTGGTCGCAGCAACCCTGCTGGAGTTCTGCGGGAGGATTTGAACTGAGAACATAAATCACAGGAAGCAATAAACTCTTTGACGTCTCTCCTCATTGAAGGCCACCAGTAACTTCGAGAGAGAATCTCAAAGGTCTTGTGTTCACCGGCGTGTCCGGAAAAACGAGAGGCATGGAACCACGAAAGGATTTTCCTCCTCAGAGTAGGAGGCACGAGGGTCTTCCCAAATGGTAGCATTTTGGTGGATGAAGCAGCCAGAGAAATACATTTGGGGTCTAGAATAGCATGGTTGGGAACCTCTTCTACATCAGAGGACGTCACCAAAGCTCGAGATAGAGCGTCAGCTTTCTTGTTCTTAGCGGCTGGTTTGAAGGTTATAATTAATTCAAAACGGGAAAAGAAAAGAGACCATCTTGCTTGACGAGGGTTCAAGCATTGAGCAGATTGCAAATATGACAAGTTCTTATGATCCGTGAAGATCGTCACCGGATGGCGAGCTCCTTCCAACAAGTATCTCCATTCCTCCAATGCAGCTTTGATGGCCAGCAACTCCTTGTCCCCGATAGTATAGTTTTTCTCTGCGGGCAGAAGACCCCGAGAATAGAAGGCACAAGGATGTAATTTTTGTTGCTCCGAGCGTTGGGAGAGAATGGCTCCTAAGCCCACATTAGAGGCATCTACTTCTAGGAAGAAGGGAAGTGTCACATCAGGCTGTCGAAGAATGGGAGCAGACGAGAAGGACTCTTTGAGAATTTGAAAGGCTTGGAGAGCCTCAGATGACCATTGCTTAGTATTAGCCCCTTTCCGAGTTAGGGCCACAATAGGAGATGCAATGGATGAAAAGTCTTGAATGAAGCGTCTATAGTAATTGGCAAAACCTAAAAAACGCTGGATGGCACGAAGAGTAGTTGGCTGAGGCCAATGTAGTACAGCATTTACTTTGTCTGGATCCATCTTCAGGCCAACTCCGGAAACTATATACCCCAAGAATGGAATCTGGGGTAATTCGAATGAACATTTTTCCAATTTACAGAACAATGAGTTTTTCCGTAGTCTGGAGAGGACCTCTGCCACATGTTGGTGATGAGAAGGCAGGTCCTGTGAGAAGATCAATATGTCGTCCAGGTAGACAACGACACATACATATAATAAGTCCCGAAAGATCTCATTGATGAAACCCTGGAAAACAGCGGGGGCATTACACAGCCCGAAGGGCATTACTAAATATTCGTAATGCCCATCTCTGGTGTTGAACGCGGTCTTCCATTCGTCACCGGAACGGATTCTAATTAAATTGTAGGCACCACGAAGATCCAACTTAGTAAATATCCGAGCTCCCTTGATGCGATCAAATAGCTCAGTGATCAGCGGAATGGGATACCGATTCTTGATAGTAATGGCGTTGAGTCCACGAAAATCTATACAAGGGCGTAATGATCCATCCTTCTTTTTGACGAAGAAGAACCCAGCTCCAGCGGGAGAGGTGGAAGGTCGAATGAAGCCGCGCTGGAGATTCTCCTGTATGTACTCAGATGTGGCTTGAGTTTCAGGTAACGAGAGAGGATAGACCCGGCCCCTGGGAGGAGTCTTGCCAGGTAGAAGGTCGATCGGACAATCCCAAGAACGATGAGGAGGAAGACGTTCAGACTGAGCTTTATCAAACACATCGGCAAATGAAGCATACTGAGGAGGGAGTCCCGGGGAGGAATATGCGATGGAAGATTGCTGTACTTTAAGAGGAATAACTTGAGAAAGACAACGCTGGTGACATTCAGACCCCCAAGACATAACTTGAGGAGTGCGCCAGTCAATCTGGGGAGAGTGACACTGAAGCCATGGAAGGCCTAAGACAATCGGACTTGTCGTAACTGGAAGAATTAAAAACGAAATTTCTTCATGGTGTAGTGCACCAATCTGAAGGGTTACTGGAGACGTACTCTGGGTGATGAGACCGTTGATGAGACGTGATCCATCTATAGCCGTCACAGTAATGGGTGTTTTTAAAGTGATCACTGGTAGGGACCATTGATTCACTAGTGATTTAGAAATGAAATTTCCTGCTGCTCCGGAATCAATCAATGCCTGGGACTCAAAGGATTTGGTAGCAAAGGAGATCGTAACCTCAAAAGCGCAGACTTTAGATTTCATAAACGATGGAGAGGACTCCAGGGACCCTAACTTCACCTCTCCAGAACTAGTTAGGGCCTGGCATTTCCCGATCTCTTAGGGCAAGAGCTGAGCATATGCGTGGAATCAGCACAATAGATACAGAGTCTATTCTTTACTCTTCGTCTCCTCTCCTCTGAAGATAATTTGGAACGTCCTATCTCCATGGGAATCACAGAGGATGGAGCTGGACGAAATTGAGGGTTTGAACGAAGAGGTGCTTTGACAGCCGTTGTTTTCTCAGACTCTCTTTCACGAAATCTCATATCTACACGATGGCAAAGAGAGATCAAATCTTCTAGTGACGAAGGAAGCTCTTGGGTAGTCAGTGCATCTTTAATTTTATCGGAGAGCCCCTGCCAGAAGGCGGCAACTAATGCTTCAGTGTTCCACTGAAGTTCAGAGGCTAGGATCCTAAATTGAATGACATACTGTCCTACTGTATGGGAGCCTTGTCGCAAACGAAGAATGCTGGAAGCAGCGGAAGTCACACGACCTGGTTCATCGAACACACTTCGGAACGTGGAAATGAATTTGGCACTATCTTGTAGAATTGGATCGTTTCTCTCCCACAGAGGGGAGGCCCAAGCCAGGGCTTGTCCAGAAAACAATGAGATAAGATAGGCCACTCTGGAACGATGGGTAGAAAAATTTTGAGGTTGGAGTTCAAAATGGACTGAACATTGGTTAAGGAAACCTCTACAAGTTTTGGGGTCCCCGTCATATTTTGACGGAGTAGGCAGGTGAAGCGTAGGAGCTGTAGACACCTGGGATGGCACTGGGGAAACGGAGGCAAGCACAGGAGCTTCAATATTAGCTGTAACAGTCTGTCCAGATGTTCCTTGGGAGGTTAACGATTGGTAACATTGAAGTAACAGCTGTTGGCGAGCATCCTGTTGCTCCACACGGCTGACCAGATGCTGCAGCATCTCCTTAGCGGTAGGTTCCGTATCTGGGTCTGTCATGGCCTGATCTTACTGTCACGGGCACTAGGAGTCTTTACCCAGGGATCACCAGGTGATAGGCTTACCAGAGCAGTATAGGTGGTAATATGGTACTCTGGTAGCAGGGTGATCACGGAACAGGAAATAGCAGGTGATGAGATGCTCAGGAAAGTCTATGACTAGCAGCACTGGCAATATGGAGGTAGTAATACACGAGGAACTGTATGGACAAAGGACACGTGAAGGTAGTCAGTGGTCTGCGGTAGCAAGTTGTACCACTGCTATAGTGAGGAGGAATGTCCAACAGAAACGAGGGGGTGATGAGAGTCAGCGGTCTGCAGATAGCAAGTTGTACCGCTGTCTGAGTGAAGGAGTGGAATCCAAGTGGAGGTATCCGGGTAGTCAGTGGTCTGCGATAGCAAGTTGTACCACTGCTATGTGAGAGGATACTGGAACAGGTGATACAGGAAACAGGGATCAGTGGTCTGCCTTCAGCAAGTTGTACCACTGAATATATATGTGAGGAGGTGCACGGGGAGAGACTGCAACACAAGATATACACGGGCACCTTGACTTTGAACCACAGTGATATGCACAATATAAATGTATAGATGACTGAACAATACTGCCAATATAGAAAGTCTCTTGAAGTAGTCCAGCATAAGATAACACAGTCAATGATGGCAATAGACTCAGCGGATAGCACACTCCAGAGGAGAACCAACACAGTCCAGCAAGGTATGCAATACACAGCACAGTCAATGAGAAGTATGCATACCGTGGTTCAGGAGGCAGTCAGACAGGAGTGCAGAGATACCTGAACGGCAGGAGGCCGGCAGGATGCGAAGTCCCTGGATGGGTGAAGCGGTGGTCTAGTAGGTGCAGCGCACGGGTAGGTAGACCAGCAGGGAACACAGGAAAGCGTGGAGAGCGGATCAGCAGTAGATGGATGAGTAGTGCTGAGGAGTAGCAGCAGCGGGTCTCTGCGGGAACACGGAGGTAGCCAATAGCAACCAGCAGGTGCAGTAACGATGGGACACGGGAGAGCAGAGTTGAACAGGCACTGTTGATCACGGAGAATAGCGGGTAGCAATAGTGGAGGCAGACTCAAGGAAACACGGGAGCGTTGACAAGGACTGAAGACTGAAGCGCACAGAGGCAGCGGATAGGAATCAGCCAAACAGTCACGATGAAACACAGACGGGTTGCAGGTTGAAGACTGTAGTGCACGGAGGCAGCGGATAGGAATCAGCTAGCAGTCACGATGATGAAACACAGACGAGTTGCAGGTTGAAGACTGTAGTGCACGGAGGCAGCGGATAGGAATCAGCTAGCAGTCACGATGATGAAACACAGACGAGTTGCAGGTTGAAGACTGTAGTGCACGGAGGCAGCGGATAGGCATCAGCTAACAGTCCCAATAATAAATGGTAGAGTAGAAGTGGTTAGAAGACTGTAGTGCACGGAGGCAGCGGATAGGAATCAGCTCACAGTCACGATGATACAGTAGATGGTAGAAGTGGTATGGGAACCACAGTAGGAGAAGTGGTTTGAAGACTGTAGTGCACGGAGGCAGCGGATAGGAATCAGCTCACAGTCACGATGATACAGTAGATGGTAGAAGTGGTATGGGAACCACAGTAGTAGAAGTGGTTTGGAAACCACAGAGGTAGAAGTGGTTTGGAAACCACAGGAATCAGCTGGGCTGAATAAACGAGGAAACACAGGAACACCTTCAGAGACTCATGGGGAATGAGACTCCAAGATCAGGCAACGTGGTGTTGACCACAGGTGCTTAATATAGGGAGGTTGCCTGATCTGCCAATTAAGTTAAAGGAACATACACTGAAGGTTTGGAAAGGGCTGCGCATGCGCAGTCCCTCAGGATAGAGGACGTCCACGGTTCCTAATAGTCCGGGAAGAAGCACTCACAGTCCGGTGAGTGACAGTACCCCCCCTTTTAAAGGTGGGCACAGAACGCCTGGAACCGGGCTTGTCCGGATTTTTGGAATAAAACTTCTTCAGAAGGGCAGGAGCATTAAGATCTTCAGCTTTGATCCATGAACGCTCTTCAGGACCAAAGCCCTTCCAATGAACGAGGAATCGGAGGACTCCTCGCGAAATTTTTGCATCCAATACCTCAGTAATCTCGAAATCCTCCTCCTGATGAACTTGAACTGGCTGCGGTGCTGAGGGAGGAGTCGAGAAACGATTGATAATAAGAGGTTTGAGTAAGGACACATGGAAGGCATTGGAAATCCGAAGATTCTTAGGAAGAAGAAGTTTAACACATACTGGATTGATAACTTGAATGATCCTATATGGACCAATAAAACGAGGGGCGAATTTCATAGATGGAACCTTCAAACGAATATTTTTGGTAGATAACCAAACCCGATCTCCAATTTTTAGTGGTGGAATAGCCCGCCTCTTCTTATCTGCGAAAGACTTATATTTGTTAGATGTCTTCTTTAAACAGGTTTTGACCTGAGACCAGATATTTTTGAAGGTCTGACAAGCAGTCTCCACAGCAGGAACTTGGGTGGGTGGGAGGGCAGGAAATTCCGGAAAAGACGGATGGTGACCGTAAACCACAAAGAATGGAGTTTTGGATGATGACTCATGGTACATGTTGTTATGGGCGAATTCAGCCCAAGGGAGCAATTCTACCCAGTTGTCTTGGTTGGCTGAAGAGAACATCCTAATAAAAGTCTCAAGATCTTGATTGACTCGTTCCGTTTGTCCGTTAGATTGCGGATGGTACGATGATGAGAGTGCTAATCGTATGCCCAAGGTTTTACAAAGGGCCCGCCAGAATCTGGAAACGAATTGTACTCCTCTATCTGACACAATCTCAGACGGACATCCATGGATGCGGAAGATTTCTTTAATGAAATGTTCAGCCAGAGTAGACGAGGAAGGTAAACCGGACTGAGGGACGAAATGAGCCATCTTCGAAAATCTGTCTACCACTACCCAAATAGTATTGTGATTCTTACTTGGTGGCAAATCAGTAACGAAATCCATACTAATATGGGTCCAAGGTTTGGACGGAATGGGTAGTGGTCGCAGCAACCCTGCTGGAGTTCTGCGGGAGGATTTGAACTGAGAACATAAATCACAGGAAGCAATAAACTCTTTGACGTCTCTCCTCATTGAAGGCCACCAGTAACTTCGAGAGAGAATCTCAAAGGTCTTGTGTTCACCGGCGTGTCCGGAAAAACGAGAGGCATGGAACCACGAAAGGATTTTCCTCCTCAGAGTAGGAGGCACGAGGGTCTTCCCAAATGGTAGCATTTTGGTGGATGAAGCAGCCAGAGAAATACATTTGGGGTCTAGAATAGCATGGTTGGGAACCTCTTCTACATCAGAGGACGTCACCAAAGCTCGAGATAGAGCGTCAGCTTTCTTGTTCTTAGCGGCTGGTTTGAAGGTTATAATTAATTCAAAACGGGAAAAGAAAAGAGACCATCTTGCTTGACGAGGGTTCAAGCATTGAGCAGATTGCAAATATGACAAGTTCTTATGATCCGTGAAGATCGTCACCGGATGGCGAGCTCCTTCCAACAAGTATCTCCATTCCTCCAATGCAGCTTTGATGGCCAGCAACTCCTTGTCCCCGATAGTATAGTTTTTCTCTGCGGGCAGAAGACCCCGAGAATAGAAGGCACAAGGATGTAATTTTTGTTGCTCCGAGCGTTGGGAGAGAATGGCTCCTAAGCCCACATTAGAGGCATCTACTTCTAGGAAGAAGGGAAGTGTCACATCAGGCTGTCGAAGAATGGGAGCAGACGAGAAGGACTCTTTGAGAATTTGAAAGGCTTGGAGAGCCTCAGATGACCATTGCTTAGTATTAGCCCCTTTCCGAGTTAGGGCCACAATAGGAGATGCAATGGATGAAAAGTCTTGAATGAAGCGTCTATAGTAATTGGCAAAACCTAAAAAACGCTGGATGGCACGAAGAGTAGTTGGCTGAGGCCAATGTAGTACAGCATTTACTTTGTCTGGATCCATCTTCAGGCCAACTCCGGAAACTATATACCCCAAGAATGGAATCTGGGGTAATTCGAATGAACATTTTTCCAATTTACAGAACAATGAGTTTTTCCGTAGTCTGGAGAGGACCTCTGCCACATGTTGGTGATGAGAAGGCAGGTCCTGTGAGAAGATCAATATGTCGTCCAGGTAGACAACGACACATACATATAATAAGTCCCGAAAGATCTCATTGATGAAACCCTGGAAAACAGCGGGGGCATTACACAGCCCGAAGGGCATTACTAAATATTCGTAATGCCCATCTCTGGTGTTGAACGCGGTCTTCCATTCGTCACCGGAACGGATTCTAATTAAATTGTAGGCACCACGAAGATCCAACTTAGTAAATATCCGAGCTCCCTTGATGCGATCAAATAGCTCAGTGATCAGCGGAATGGGATACCGATTCTTGATAGTAATGGCGTTGAGTCCACGAAAATCTATACAAGGGCGTAATGATCCATCCTTCTTTTTGACGAAGAAGAACCCAGCTCCAGCGGGAGAGGTGGAAGGTCGAATGAAGCCGCGCTGGAGATTCTCCTGTATGTACTCAGATGTGGCTTGAGTTTCAGGTAACGAGAGAGGATAGACCCGGCCCCTGGGAGGAGTCTTGCCAGGTAGAAGGTCGATCGGACAATCCCAAGAACGATGAGGAGGAAGACGTTCAGACTGAGCTTTATCAAACACATCGGCAAATGAAGCATACTGAGGAGGGAGTCCCGGGGAGGAATATGCGATGGAAGATTGCTGTACTTTAAGAGGAATAACTTGAGAAAGACAACGCTGGTGACATTCAGACCCCCAAGACATAACTTGAGGAGTGCGCCAGTCAATCTGGGGAGAGTGACACTGAAGCCATGGAAGGCCTAAGACAATCGGACTTGTCGTAACTGGAAGAATTAAAAACGAAATTTCTTCATGGTGTAGTGCACCAATCTGAAGGGTTACTGGAGACGTACTCTGGGTGATGAGACCGTTGATGAGACGTGATCCATCTATAGCCGTCACAGTAATGGGTGTTTTTAAAGTGATCACTGGTAGGGACCATTGATTCACTAGTGATTTAGAAATGAAATTTCCTGCTGCTCCGGAATCAATCAATGCCTGGGACTCAAAGGATTTGGTAGCAAAGGAGATCGTAACCTCAAAAGCGCAGACTTTAGATTTCATAAACGATGGAGAGGACTCCAGGGACCCTAACTTCACCTCTCCAGAACTAGTTAGGGCCTGGCATTTCCCGATCTCTTAGGGCAAGAGCTGAGCATATGCGTGGAATCAGCACAATAGATACAGAGTCTATTCTTTACTCTTCGTCTCCTCTCCTCTGAAGATAATTTGGAACGTCCTATCTCCATGGGAATCACAGAGGATGGAGCTGGACGAAATTGAGGGTTTGAACGAAGAGGTGCTTTGACAGCCGTTGTTTTCTCAGACTCTCTTTCACGAAATCTCATATCTACACGATGGCAAAGAGAGATCAAATCTTCTAGTGACGAAGGAAGCTCTTGGGTAGTCAGTGCATCTTTAATTTTATCGGAGAGCCCCTGCCAGAAGGCGGCAACTAATGCTTCAGTGTTCCACTGAAGTTCAGAGGCTAGGATCCTAAATTGAATGACATACTGTCCTACTGTATGGGAGCCTTGTCGCAAACGAAGAATGCTGGAAGCAGCGGAAGTCACACGACCTGGTTCATCGAACACACTTCGGAACGTGGAAATGAATTTGGCACTATCTTGTAGAATTGGATCGTTTCTCTCCCACAGAGGGGAGGCCCAAGCCAGGGCTTGTCCAGAAAACAATGAGATAAGATAGGCCACTCTGGAACGATGGGTAGAAAAATTTTGAGGTTGGAGTTCAAAATGGACTGAACATTGGTTAAGGAAACCTCTACAAGTTTTGGGGTCCCCGTCATATTTTGACGGAGTAGGCAGGTGAAGCGTAGGAGCTGTAGACACCTGGGATGGCACTGGGGAAACGGAGGCAAGCACAGGAGCTTCAATATTAGCTGTAACAGTCTGTCCAGATGTTCCTTGGGAGGTTAACGATTGGTAACATTGAAGTAACAGCTGTTGGCGAGCATCCTGTTGCTCCACACGGCTGACCAGATGCTGCAGCATCTCCTTAGCGGTAGGTTCCGTATCTGGGTCTGTCATGGCCTGATCTTACTGTCACGGGCACTAGGAGTCTTTACCCAGGGATCACCAGGTGATAGGCTTACCAGAGCAGTATAGGTGGTAATATGGTACTCTGGTAGCAGGGTGATCACGGAACAGGAAATAGCAGGTGATGAGATGCTCAGGAAAGTCTATGACTAGCAGCACTGGCAATATGGAGGTAGTAATACACGAGGAACTGTATGGACAAAGGACACGTGAAGGTAGTCAGTGGTCTGCGGTAGCAAGTTGTACCACTGCTATAGTGAGGAGGAATGTCCAACAGAAACGAGGGGGTGATGAGAGTCAGCGGTCTGCAGATAGCAAGTTGTACCGCTGTCTGAGTGAAGGAGTGGAATCCAAGTGGAGGTATCCGGGTAGTCAGTGGTCTGCGATAGCAAGTTGTACCACTGCTATGTGAGAGGATACTGGAACAGGTGATACAGGAAACAGGGATCAGTGGTCTGCCTTCAGCAAGTTGTACCACTGAATATATATGTGAGGAGGTGCACGGGGAGAGACTGCAACACAAGATATACACGGGCACCTTGACTTTGAACCACAGTGATATGCACAATATAAATGTATAGATGACTGAACAATACTGCCAATATAGAAAGTCTCTTGAAGTAGTCCAGCATAAGATAACACAGTCAATGATGGCAATAGACTCAGCGGATAGCACACTCCAGAGGAGAACCAACACAGTCCAGCAAGGTATGCAATACACAGCACAGTCAATGAGAAGTATGCATACCGTGGTTCAGGAGGCAGTCAGACAGGAGTGCAGAGATACCTGAACGGCAGGAGGCCGGCAGGATGCGAAGTCCCTGGATGGGTGAAGCGGTGGTCTAGTAGGTGCAGCGCACGGGTAGGTAGACCAGCAGGGAACACAGGAAAGCGTGGAGAGCGGATCAGCAGTAGATGGATGAGTAGTGCTGAGGAGTAGCAGCAGCGGGTCTCTGCGGGAACACGGAGGTAGCCAATAGCAACCAGCAGGTGCAGTAACGATGGGACACGGGAGAGCAGAGTTGAACAGGCACTGTTGATCACGGAGAATAGCGGGTAGCAATAGTGGAGGCAGACTCAAGGAAACACGGGAGCGTTGACAAGGACTGAAGACTGAAGCGCACAGAGGCAGCGGATAGGAATCAGCCAAACAGTCACGATGAAACACAGACGGGTTGCAGGTTGAAGACTGTAGTGCACGGAGGCAGCGGATAGGAATCAGCTAGCAGTCACGATGATGAAACACAGACGAGTTGCAGGTTGAAGACTGTAGTGCACGGAGGCAGCGGATAGGAATCAGCTAGCAGTCACGATGATGAAACACAGACGAGTTGCAGGTTGAAGACTGTAGTGCACGGAGGCAGCGGATAGGCATCAGCTAACAGTCCCAATAATAAATGGTAGAGTAGAAGTGGTTAGAAGACTGTAGTGCACGGAGGCAGCGGATAGGAATCAGCTCACAGTCACGATGATACAGTAGATGGTAGAAGTGGTATGGGAACCACAGTAGGAGAAGTGGTTTGAAGACTGTAGTGCACGGAGGCAGCGGATAGGAATCAGCTCACAGTCACGATGATACAGTAGATGGTAGAAGTGGTATGGGAACCACAGTAGTAGAAGTGGTTTGGAAACCACAGAGGTAGAAGTGGTTTGGAAACCACAGGAATCAGCTGGGCTGAATAAACGAGGAAACACAGGAACACCTTCAGAGACTCATGGGGAATGAGACTCCAAGATCAGGCAACGTGGTGTTGACCACAGGTGCTTAATATAGGGAGGTTGCCTGATCTGCCAATTAAGTTAAAGGAACATACACTGAAGGTTTGGAAAGGGCTGCGCATGCGCAGTCCCTCAGGATAGAGGACGTCCACGGTTCCTAATAGTCCGGGAAGAAGCACTCACAGTCCGGTGAGTGACAGTACCCCCCCTTTTAAAGGTGGGCACAGAACGCCTGGAACCGGGCTTGTCCGGATTTTTGGAATAAAACTTCTTCAGAAGGGCAGGAGCATTAAGATCTTCAGCTTTGATCCATGAACGCTCTTCAGGACCAAAGCCCTTCCAATGAACGAGGAAACGGAGGACTCCTCGCGAAATTTTTGCATCCAATACCTCAGTAATCTCGAAATCCTCCTCCTGATGAACTTGAACTGGCTGCGGTGCTGAGGGAGGAGTCGAGAAACGATTGATAATAAGAGGTTTGAGTAAGGACACATGGAAGGCATTGGAAATCCGAAGATTCTTAGGAAGAAGAAGTTTAACACATACTGGATTGATAACTTGAATGATCCTATATGGACCAATAAAACGAGGGGCGAATTTCATAGATGGAACCTTCAAACGAATATTTTTGGTAGATAACCAAACCCGATCTCCAATTTTTAGTGGTGGAATAGCCCGCCTCTTCTTATCTGCGAAAGACTTATATTTGTTAGATGTCTTCTTTAAACAGGTTTTGACCTGAGACCAGATATTTTTGAAGGTCTGACAAGCAGTCTCCACAGCAGGAACTTGGGTGGGTGGGAGGGCAGGAAATTCCGGAAAAGACGGATGGTGACCGTAAACCACAAAGAATGGAGTTTTGGATGATGACTCGTGGTACATGTTGTTATGGGCGAATTCAGCCCAAGGGAGCAATTCTACCCAGTTGTCTTGGTTGGCTGAAGAGAACATCCTAATAAAAGTCTCAAGATCTTGATTGACTCGTTCCGTTTGTCCGTTAGATTGCGGATGGTACGATGATGAGAGTGCTAATCGTATGCCCAAGGTTTTACAAAGGGCCCGCCAGAATCTGGAAACGAATTGTACTCCTCTATCTGACACAATCTCAGACGGACATCCATGGATGCGGAAGATTTCTTTAATGAAATGTTCAGCCAGAGTAGACGAGGAAGGTAAACCGGACTGAGGGACGAAATGAGCCATCTTCGAAAATCTGTCTACCACTACCCAAATAGTATTGTGATTCTTACTTGGTGGCAAATCAGTAACGAAATCCATACTAATATGGGTCCAAGGTTTGGACGGAATGGGTAGTGGTCGCAGCAACCCTGCTGGAGTTCTGCGGGAGGATTTGAACTGAGAACATAAATCACAGGAAGCAATAAACTCTTTGACGTCTCTCCTCATTGAAGGCCACCAGTAACTTCGAGAGAGAATCTCAAAGGTCTTGTGTTCACCGGCGTGTCCGGAAAAACGAGAGGCATGGAACCACGAAAGGATTTTCCTCCTCAGAGTAGGAGGCACGAGGGTCTTCCCAAATGGTAGCATTTTGGTGGATGAAGCAGCCAGAGAAATACATTTGGGGTCTAGAATAGCATGGTTGGGAACCTCTTCTACATCAGAGGACGTCACCAAAGCTCGAGATAGAGCGTCAGCTTTCTTGTTCTTAGCGGCTGGTTTGAAGGTTATAATTAATTCAAAACGGGAAAAGAAAAGAGACCATCTTGCTTGACGAGGGTTCAAGCATTGAGCAGATTGCAAATATGACAAGTTCTTATGATCCGTGAAGATCGTCACCGGATGGCGAGCTCCTTCCAACAAGTATCTCCATTCCTCCAATGCAGCTTTGATGGCCAGCAACTCCTTGTCCCCGATAGTATAGTTTTTCTCTGCGGGCAGAAGACCCCGAGAATAGAAGGCACAAGGATGTAATTTTTGTTGCTCCGAGCGTTGGGAGAGAATGGCTCCTAAGCCCACATTAGAGGCATCTACTTCTAGGAAGAAGGGAAGTGTCACATCAGGCTGTCGAAGAATGGGAGCAGACGAGAAGGACTCTTTGAGAATTTGAAAGGCTTGGAGAGCCTCAGATGACCATTGCTTAGTATTAGCCCCTTTCCGAGTTAGGGCCACAATAGGAGATGCAATGGATGAAAAGTCTTGAATGAAGCGTCTATAGTAATTGGCAAAACCTAAAAAACGCTGGATGGCACGAAGAGTAGTTGGCTGAGGCCAATGTAGTACAGCATTTACTTTGTCTGGATCCATCTTCAGGCCAACTCCGGAAACTATATACCCCAAGAATGGAATCTGGGGTAATTCGAATGAACATTTTTCCAATTTACAGAACAATGAGTTTTTCCGTAGTCTGGAGAGGACCTCTGCCACATGTTGGTGATGAGAAGGCAGGTCCTGTGAGAAGATCAATATGTCGTCCAGGTAGACAACGACACATACATATAATAAGTCCCGAAAGATCTCATTGATGAAACCCTGGAAAACAGCGGGGGCATTACACAGCCCGAAGGGCATTACTAAATATTCGTAATGCCCATCTCTGGTGTTGAACGCGGTCTTCCATTCGTCACCGGAACGGATTCTAATTAAATTGTAGGCACCACGAAGATCCAACTTAGTAAATATCCGAGCTCCCTTGATGCGATCAAATAGCTCAGTGATCAGCGGAATGGGATACCGATTCTTGATAGTAATGGCGTTGAGTCCACGAAAATCTATACAAGGGCGTAATGATCCATCCTTCTTTTTGACGAAGAAGAACCCAGCTCCAGCGGGAGAGGTGGAAGGTCGAATGAAGCCGCGCTGGAGATTCTCCTGTATGTACTCAGATGTGGCTTGAGTTTCAGGTAACGAGAGAGGATAGACCCGGCCCCTGGGAGGAGTCTTGCCAGGTAGAAGGTCGATCGGACAATCCCAAGAACGATGAGGAGGAAGACGTTCAGACTGAGCTTTATCAAACACATCGGCAAATGAAGCATACTGAGGAGGGAGTCCCGGGGAGGAATATGCGATGGAAGATTGCTGTACTTTAAGAGGAATAACTTGAGAAAGACAACGCTGGTGACATTCAGACCCCCAAGACATAACTTGAGGAGTGCGCCAGTCAATCTGGGGAGAGTGACACTGAAGCCATGGAAGGCCTAAGACAATCGGACTTGTCGTAACTGGAAGAATTAAAAACGAAATTTCTTCATGGTGTAGTGCACCAATCTGAAGGGTTACTGGAGACGTACTCTGGGTGATGAGACCGTTGATGAGACGTGATCCATCTATAGCCGTCACAGTAATGGGTGTTTTTAAAGTGATCACTGGTAGGGACCATTGATTCACTAGTGATTTAGAAATGAAATTTCCTGCTGCTCCGGAATCAATCAATGCCTGGGACTCAAAGGATTTGGTAGCAAAGGAGATCGTAACCTCAAAAGCGCAGACTTTAGATTTCATAAACGATGGAGAGGACTCCAGGGACCCTAACTTCACCTCTCCAGAACTAGTTAGGGCCTGGCATTTCCCGATCTCTTAGGGCAAGAGCTGAGCATATGCGTGGAATCAGCACAATAGATACAGAGTCTATTCTTTACTCTTCGTCTCCTCTCCTCTGAAGATAATTTGGAACGTCCTATCTCCATGGGAATCACAGAGGATGGAGCTGGACGAAATTGAGGGTTTGAACGAAGAGGTGCTTTGACAGCCGTTGTTTTCTCAGACTCTCTTTCACGAAATCTCATATCTACACGATGGCAAAGAGAGATCAAATCTTCTAGTGACGAAGGAAGCTCTTGGGTAGTCAGTGCATCTTTAATTTTATCGGAGAGCCCCTGCCAGAAGGCGGCAACTAATGCTTCAGTGTTCCACTGAAGTTCAGAGGCTAGGATCCTAAATTGAATGACATACTGTCCTACTGTATGGGAGCCTTGTCGCAAACGAAGAATGCTGGAAGCAGCGGAAGTCACACGACCTGGTTCATCGAACACACTTCGGAACGTGGAAATGAATTTGGCACTATCTTGTAGAATTGGATCGTTTCTCTCCCACAGAGGGGAGGCCCAAGCCAGGGCTTGTCCAGAAAACAATGAGATAAGATAGGCCACTCTGGAACGATGGGTAGAAAAATTTTGAGGTTGGAGTTCAAAATGGACTGAACATTGGTTAAGGAAACCTCTACAAGTTTTGGGGTCCCCGTCATATTTTGACGGAGTAGGCAGGTGAAGCGTAGGAGCTGTAGACACCTGGGATGGCACTGGGGAAACGGAGGCAAGCACAGGAGCTTCAATATTAGCTGTAACAGTCTGTCCAGATGTTCCTTGGGAGGTTAACGATTGGTAACATTGAAGTAACAGCTGTTGGCGAGCATCCTGTTGCTCCACACGGCTGACCAGATGCTGCAGCATCTCCTTAGCGGTAGGTTCCGTATCTGGGTCTGTCATGGCCTGATCTTACTGTCACGGGCACTAGGAGTCTTTACCCAGGGATCACCAGGTGATAGGCTTACCAGAGCAGTATAGGTGGTAATATGGTACTCTGGTAGCAGGGTGATCACGGAACAGGAAATAGCAGGTGATGAGATGCTCAGGAAAGTCTATGACTAGCAGCACTGGCAATATGGAGGTAGTAATACACGAGGAACTGTATGGACAAAGGACACGTGAAGGTAGTCAGTGGTCTGCGGTAGCAAGTTGTACCACTGCTATAGTGAGGAGGAATGTCCAACAGAAACGAGGGGGTGATGAGAGTCAGCGGTCTGCAGATAGCAAGTTGTACCGCTGTCTGAGTGAAGGAGTGGAATCCAAGTGGAGGTATCCGGGTAGTCAGTGGTCTGCGATAGCAAGTTGTACCACTGCTATGTGAGAGGATACTGGAACAGGTGATACAGGAAACAGGGATCAGTGGTCTGCCTTCAGCAAGTTGTACCACTGAATATATATGTGAGGAGGTGCACGGGGAGAGACTGCAACACAAGATATACACGGGCACCTTGACTTTGAACCACAGTGATATGCACAATATAAATGTATAGATGACTGAACAATACTGCCAATATAGAAAGTCTCTTGAAGTAGTCCAGCATAAGATAACACAGTCAATGATGGCAATAGACTCAGCGGATAGCACACTCCAGAGGAGAACCAACACAGTCCAGCAAGGTATGCAATACACAGCACAGTCAATGAGAAGTATGCATACCGTGGTTCAGGAGGCAGTCAGACAGGAGTGCAGAGATACCTGAACGGCAGGAGGCCGGCAGGATGCGAAGTCCCTGGATGGGTGAAGCGGTGGTCTAGTAGGTGCAGCGCACGGGTAGGTAGACCAGCAGGGAACACAGGAAAGCGTGGAGAGCGGATCAGCAGTAGATGGATGAGTAGTGCTGAGGAGTAGCAGCAGCGGGTCTCTGCGGGAACACGGAGGTAGCCAATAGCAACCAGCAGGTGCAGTAACGATGGGACACGGGAGAGCAGAGTTGAACAGGCACTGTTGATCACGGAGAATAGCGGGTAGCAATAGTGGAGGCAGACTCAAGGAAACACGGGAGCGTTGACAAGGACTGAAGACTGAAGCGCACAGAGGCAGCGGATAGGAATCAGCCAAACAGTCACGATGAAACACAGACGGGTTGCAGGTTGAAGACTGTAGTGCACGGAGGCAGCGGATAGGAATCAGCTAGCAGTCACGATGATGAAACACAGACGAGTTGCAGGTTGAAGACTGTAGTGCACGGAGGCAGCGGATAGGAATCAGCTAGCAGTCACGATGATGAAACACAGACGAGTTGCAGGTTGAAGACTGTAGTGCACGGAGGCAGCGGATAGGCATCAGCTAACAGTCCCAATAATAAATGGTAGAGTAGAAGTGGTTAGAAGACTGTAGTGCACGGAGGCAGCGGATAGGAATCAGCTCACAGTCACGATGATACAGTAGATGGTAGAAGTGGTATGGGAACCACAGTAGGAGAAGTGGTTTGAAGACTGTAGTGCACGGAGGCAGCGGATAGGAATCAGCTCACAGTCACGATGATACAGTAGATGGTAGAAGTGGTATGGGAACCACAGTAGTAGAAGTGGTTTGGAAACCACAGAGGTAGAAGTGGTTTGGAAACCACAGGAATCAGCTGGGCTGAATAAACGAGGAAACACAGGAACACCTTCAGAGACTCATGGGGAATGAGACTCCAAGATCAGGCAACGTGGTGTTGACCACAGGTGCTTAATATAGGGAGGTTGCCTGATCTGCCAATTAAGTTAAAGGAACATACACTGAAGGTTTGGAAAGGGCTGCGCATGCGCAGTCCCTCAGGATAGAGGACGTCCACGGTTCCTAATAGTCCGGGAAGAAGCACTCACAGTCCGGTGAGTGACAGTACCCCCCCTTTTAAAGGTGGGCACAGAACGCCTGGAACCGGGCTTGTCCGGATTTTTGGAATAAAACTTCTTCAGAAGGGCAGGAGCATTAAGATCTTCAGCTTTGATCCATGAACGCTCTTCAGGACCAAAGCCCTTCCAATGAACGAGGAAACGGAGGACTCCTCGCGAAATTTTTGCATCCAATACCTCAGTAATCTCGAAATCCTCCTCCTGATGAACTTGAACTGGCTGCGGTGCTGAGGGAGGAGTCGAGAAACGATTGATAATAAGAGGTTTGAGTAAGGACACATGGAAGGCATTGGAAATCCGAAGATTCTTAGGAAGAAGAAGTTTAACACATACTGGATTGATAACTTGAATGATCCTATATGGACCAATAAAACGAGGGGCGAATTTCATAGATGGAACCTTCAAACGAATATTTTTGGTAGATAACCAAACCCGATCTCCAATTTTTAGTGGTGGAATAGCCCGCCTCTTCTTATCTGCGAAAGACTTATATTTGTTAGATGTCTTCTTTAAACAGGTTTTGACCTGAGACCAGATATTTTTGAAGGTCTGACAAGCAGTCTCCACAGCAGGAACTTGGGTGGGTGGGAGGGCAGGAAATTCCGGAAAAGACGGATGGTGACCGTAAACCACAAAGAATGGAGTTTTGGATGATGACTCATGGTACATGTTGTTATGGGCGAATTCAGCCCAAGGGAGCAATTCTACCCAGTTGTCTTGGTTGGCTGAAGAGAACATCCTAATAAAAGTCTCAAGATCTTGATTGACTCGTTCCGTTTGTCCGTTAGATTGCGGATGGTACGATGATGAGAGTGCTAATCGTATGCCCAAGGTTTTACAAAGGGCCCGCCAGAATCTGGAAACGAATTGTACTCCTCTATCTGACACAATCTCAGACGGACATCCATGGATGCGGAAGATTTCTTTAATGAAATGTTCAGCCAGAGTAGACGAGGAAGGTAAACCGGACTGAGGGACGAAATGAGCCATCTTCGAAAATCTGTCTACCACTACCCAAATAGTATTGTGATTCTTACTTGGTGGCAAATCAGTAACGAAATCCATACTAATATGGGTCCAAGGTTTGGACGGAATGGGTAGTGGTCGCAGCAACCCTGCTGGAGTTCTGCGGGAGGATTTGAACTGAGAACATAAATCACAGGAAGCAATAAACTCTTTGACGTCTCTCCTCATTGAAGGCCACCAGTAACTTCGAGAGAGAATCTCAAAGGTCTTGTGTTCACCGGCGTGTCCGGAAAAACGAGAGGCATGGAACCACGAAAGGATTTTCCTCCTCAGAGTAGGAGGCACGAGGGTCTTCCCAAATGGTAGCATTTTGGTGGATGAAGCAGCCAGAGAAATACATTTGGGGTCTAGAATAGCATGGTTGGGAACCTCTTCTACATCAGAGGACGTCACCAAAGCTCGAGATAGAGCGTCAGCTTTCTTGTTCTTAGCGGCTGGTTTGAAGGTTATAATTAATTCAAAACGGGAAAAGAAAAGAGACCATCTTGCTTGACGAGGGTTCAAGCATTGAGCAGATTGCAAATATGACAAGTTCTTATGATCCGTGAAGATCGTCACCGGATGGCGAGCTCCTTCCAACAAGTATCTCCATTCCTCCAATGCAGCTTTGATGGCCAGCAACTCCTTGTCCCCGATAGTATAGTTTTTCTCTGCGGGCAGAAGACCCCGAGAATAGAAGGCACAAGGATGTAATTTTTGTTGCTCCGAGCGTTGGGAGAGAATGGCTCCTAAGCCCACATTAGAGGCATCTACTTCTAGGAAGAAGGGAAGTGTCACATCAGGCTGTCGAAGAATGGGAGCAGACGAGAAGGACTCTTTGAGAATTTGAAAGGCTTGGAGAGCCTCAGATGACCATTGCTTAGTATTAGCCCCTTTCCGAGTTAGGGCCACAATAGGAGATGCAATGGATGAAAAGTCTTGAATGAAGCGTCTATAGTAATTGGCAAAACCTAAAAAACGCTGGATGGCACGAAGAGTAGTTGGCTGAGGCCAATGTAGTACAGCATTTACTTTGTCTGGATCCATCTTCAGGCCAACTCCGGAAACTATATACCCCAAGAATGGAATCTGGGGTAATTCGAATGAACATTTTTCCAATTTACAGAACAATGAGTTTTTCCGTAGTCTGGAGAGGACCTCTGCCACATGTTGGTGATGAGAAGGCAGGTCCTGTGAGAAGATCAATATGTCGTCCAGGTAGACAACGACACATACATATAATAAGTCCCGAAAGATCTCATTGATGAAACCCTGGAAAACAGCGGGGGCATTACACAGCCCGAAGGGCATTACTAAATATTCGTAATGCCCATCTCTGGTGTTGAACGCGGTCTTCCATTCGTCACCGGAACGGATTCTAATTAAATTGTAGGCACCACGAAGATCCAACTTAGTAAATATCCGAGCTCCCTTGATGCGATCAAATAGCTCAGTGATCAGCGGAATGGGATACCGATTCTTGATAGTAATGGCGTTGAGTCCACGAAAATCTATACAAGGGCGTAATGATCCATCCTTCTTTTTGACGAAGAAGAACCCAGCTCCAGCGGGAGAGGTGGAAGGTCGAATGAAGCCGCGCTGGAGATTCTCCTGTATGTACTCAGATGTGGCTTGAGTTTCAGGTAACGAGAGAGGATAGACCCGGCCCCTGGGAGGAGTCTTGCCAGGTAGAAGGTCGATCGGACAATCCCAAGAACGATGAGGAGGAAGACGTTCAGACTGAGCTTTATCAAACACATCGGCAAATGAAGCATACTGAGGAGGGAGTCCCGGGGAGGAATATGCGATGGAAGATTGCTGTACTTTAAGAGGAATAACTTGAGAAAGACAACGCTGGTGACATTCAGACCCCCAAGACATAACTTGAGGAGTGCGCCAGTCAATCTGGGGAGAGTGACACTGAAGCCATGGAAGGCCTAAGACAATCGGACTTGTCGTAACTGGAAGAATTAAAAACGAAATTTCTTCATGGTGTAGTGCACCAATCTGAAGGGTTACTGGAGACGTACTCTGGGTGATGAGACCGTTGATGAGACGTGATCCATCTATAGCCGTCACAGTAATGGGTGTTTTTAAAGTGATCACTGGTAGGGACCATTGATTCACTAGTGATTTAGAAATGAAATTTCCTGCTGCTCCGGAATCAATCAATGCCTGGGACTCAAAGGATTTGGTAGCAAAGGAGATCGTAACCTCAAAAGCGCAGACTTTAGATTTCATAAACGATGGAGAGGACTCCAGGGACCCTAACTTCACCTCTCCAGAACTAGTTAGGGCCTGGCATTTCCCGATCTCTTAGGGCAAGAGCTGAGCATATGCGTGGAATCAGCACAATAGATACAGAGTCTATTCTTTACTCTTCGTCTCCTCTCCTCTGAAGATAATTTGGAACGTCCTATCTCCATGGGAATCACAGAGGATGGAGCTGGACGAAATTGAGGGTTTGAACGAAGAGGTGCTTTGACAGCCGTTGTTTTCTCAGACTCTCTTTCACGAAATCTCATATCTACACGATGGCAAAGAGAGATCAAATCTTCTAGTGACGAAGGAAGCTCTTGGGTAGTCAGTGCATCTTTAATTTTATCGGAGAGCCCCTGCCAGAAGGCGGCAACTAATGCTTCAGTGTTCCACTGAAGTTCAGAGGCTAGGATCCTAAATTGAATGACATACTGTCCTACTGTATGGGAGCCTTGTCGCAAACGAAGAATGCTGGAAGCAGCGGAAGTCACACGACCTGGTTCATCGAACACACTTCGGAACGTGGAAATGAATTTGGCACTATCTTGTAGAATTGGATCGTTTCTCTCCCACAGAGGGGAGGCCCAAGCCAGGGCTTGTCCAGAAAACAATGAGATAAGATAGGCCACTCTGGAACGATGGGTAGAAAAATTTTGAGGTTGGAGTTCAAAATGGACTGAACATTGGTTAAGGAAACCTCTACAAGTTTTGGGGTCCCCGTCATATTTTGACGGAGTAGGCAGGTGAAGCGTAGGAGCTGTAGACACCTGGGATGGCACTGGGGAAACGGAGGCAAGCACAGGAGCTTCAATATTAGCTGTAACAGTCTGTCCAGATGTTCCTTGGGAGGTTAACGATTGGTAACATTGAAGTAACAGCTGTTGGCGAGCATCCTGTTGCTCCACACGGCTGACCAGATGCTGCAGCATCTCCTTAGCGGTAGGTTCCGTATCTGGGTCTGTCATGGCCTGATCTTACTGTCACGGGCACTAGGAGTCTTTACCCAGGGATCACCAGGTGATAGGCTTACCAGAGCAGTATAGGTGGTAATATGGTACTCTGGTAGCAGGGTGATCACGGAACAGGAAATAGCAGGTGATGAGATGCTCAGGAAAGTCTATGACTAGCAGCACTGGCAATATGGAGGTAGTAATACACGAGGAACTGTATGGACAAAGGACACGTGAAGGTAGTCAGTGGTCTGCGGTAGCAAGTTGTACCACTGCTATAGTGAGGAGGAATGTCCAACAGAAACGAGGGGGTGATGAGAGTCAGCGGTCTGCAGATAGCAAGTTGTACCGCTGTCTGAGTGAAGGAGTGGAATCCAAGTGGAGGTATCCGGGTAGTCAGTGGTCTGCGATAGCAAGTTGTACCACTGCTATGTGAGAGGATACTGGAACAGGTGATACAGGAAACAGGGATCAGTGGTCTGCCTTCAGCAAGTTGTACCACTGAATATATATGTGAGGAGGTGCACGGGGAGAGACTGCAACACAAGATATACACGGGCACCTTGACTTTGAACCACAGTGATATGCACAATATAAATGTATAGATGACTGAACAATACTGCCAATATAGAAAGTCTCTTGAAGTAGTCCAGCATAAGATAACACAGTCAATGATGGCAATAGACTCAGCGGATAGCACACTCCAGAGGAGAACCAACACAGTCCAGCAAGGTATGCAATACACAGCACAGTCAATGAGAAGTATGCATACCGTGGTTCAGGAGGCAGTCAGACAGGAGTGCAGAGATACCTGAACGGCAGGAGGCCGGCAGGATGCGAAGTCCCTGGATGGGTGAAGCGGTGGTCTAGTAGGTGCAGCGCACGGGTAGGTAGACCAGCAGGGAACACAGGAAAGCGTGGAGAGCGGATCAGCAGTAGATGGATGAGTAGTGCTGAGGAGTAGCAGCAGCGGGTCTCTGCGGGAACACGGAGGTAGCCAATAGCAACCAGCAGGTGCAGTAACGATGGGACACGGGAGAGCAGAGTTGAACAGGCACTGTTGATCACGGAGAATAGCGGGTAGCAATAGTGGAGGCAGACTCAAGGAAACACGGGAGCGTTGACAAGGACTGAAGACTGAAGCGCACAGAGGCAGCGGATAGGAATCAGCCAAACAGTCACGATGAAACACAGACGGGTTGCAGGTTGAAGACTGTAGTGCACGGAGGCAGCGGATAGGAATCAGCTAGCAGTCACGATGATGAAACACAGACGAGTTGCAGGTTGAAGACTGTAGTGCACGGAGGCAGCGGATAGGAATCAGCTAGCAGTCACGATGATGAAACACAGACGAGTTGCAGGTTGAAGACTGTAGTGCACGGAGGCAGCGGATAGGCATCAGCTAACAGTCCCAATAATAAATGGTAGAGTAGAAGTGGTTAGAAGACTGTAGTGCACGGAGGCAGCGGATAGGAATCAGCTCACAGTCACGATGATACAGTAGATGGTAGAAGTGGTATGGGAACCACAGTAGGAGAAGTGGTTTGAAGACTGTAGTGCACGGAGGCAGCGGATAGGAATCAGCTCACAGTCACGATGATACAGTAGATGGTAGAAGTGGTATGGGAACCACAGTAGTAGAAGTGGTTTGGAAACCACAGAGGTAGAAGTGGTTTGGAAACCACAGGAATCAGCTGGGCTGAATAAACGAGGAAACACAGGAACACCTTCAGAGACTCATGGGGAATGAGACTCCAAGATCAGGCAACGTGGTGTTGACCACAGGTGCTTAATATAGGGAGGTTGCCTGATCTGCCAATTAAGTTAAAGGAACATACACTGAAGGTTTGGAAAGGGCTGCGCATGCGCAGTCCCTCAGGATAGAGGACGTCCACGGTTCCTAATAGTCCGGGAAGAAGCACTCACAGTCCGGTGAGTGACAGTACCCCCCCTTTTAAAGGTGGGCACAGAACGCCTGGAACCGGGCTTGTCCGGATTTTTGGAATAAAACTTCTTCAGAAGGGCAGGAGCATTAAGATCTTCAGCTTTGATCCATGAACGCTCTTCAGGACCAAAGCCCTTCCAATGAACGAGGAAACGGAGGACTCCTCGCGAAATTTTTGCATCCAATACCTCAGTAATCTCGAAATCCTCCTCCTGATGAACTTGAACTGGCTGCGGTGCTGAGGGAGGAGTCGAGAAACGATTGATAATAAGAGGTTTGAGTAAGGACACATGGAAGGCATTGGAAATCCGAAGATTCTTAGGAAGAAGAAGTTTAACACATACTGGATTGATAACTTGAATGATCCTATATGGACCAATAAAACGAGGGGCGAATTTCATAGATGGAACCTTCAAACGAATATTTTTGGTAGATAACCAAACCCGATCTCCAATTTTTAGTGGTGGAATAGCCCGCCTCTTCTTATCTGCGAAAGACTTATATTTGTTAGATGTCTTCTTTAAACAGGTTTTGACCTGAGACCAGATATTTTTGAAGGTCTGACAAGCAGTCTCCACAGCAGGAACTTGGGTGGGTGGGAGGGCAGGAAATTCCGGAAAAGACGGATGGTGACCGTAAACCACAAAGAATGGAGTTTTGGATGATGACTCATGGTACATGTTGTTATGGGCGAATTCAGCCCAAGGGAGCAATTCTACCCAGTTGTCTTGGTTGGCTGAAGAGAACATCCTAATAAAAGTCTCAAGATCTTGATTGACTCGTTCCGTTTGTCCGTTAGATTGCGGATGGTACGATGATGAGAGTGCTAATCGTATGCCCAAGGTTTTACAAAGGGCCCGCCAGAATCTGGAAACGAATTGTACTCCTCTATCTGACACAATCTCAGACGGACATCCATGGATGCGGAAGATTTCTTTAATGAAATGTTCAGCCAGAGTAGACGAGGAAGGTAAACCGGACTGAGGGACGAAATGAGCCATCTTCGAAAATCTGTCTACCACTACCCAAATAGTATTGTGATTCTTACTTGGTGGCAAATCAGTAACGAAATCCATACTAATATGGGTCCAAGGTTTGGACGGAATGGGTAGTGGTCGCAGCAACCCTGCTGGAGTTCTGCGGGAGGATTTGAACTGAGAACATAAATCACAGGAAGCAATAAACTCTTTGACGTCTCTCCTCATTGAAGGCCACCAGTAACTTCGAGAGAGAATCTCAAAGGTCTTGTGTTCACCGGCGTGTCCGGAAAAACGAGAGGCATGGAACCACGAAAGGATTTTCCTCCTCAGAGTAGGAGGCACGAGGGTCTTCCCAAATGGTAGCATTTTGGTGGATGAAGCAGCCAGAGAAATACATTTGGGGTCTAGAATAGCATGGTTGGGAACCTCTTCTACATCAGAGGACGTCACCAAAGCTCGAGATAGAGCGTCAGCTTTCTTGTTCTTAGCGGCTGGTTTGAAGGTTATAATTAATTCAAAACGGGAAAAGAAAAGAGACCATCTTGCTTGACGAGGGTTCAAGCATTGAGCAGATTGCAAATATGACAAGTTCTTATGATCCGTGAAGATCGTCACCGGATGGCGAGCTCCTTCCAACAAGTATCTCCATTCCTCCAATGCAGCTTTGATGGCCAGCAACTCCTTGTCCCCGATAGTATAGTTTTTCTCTGCGGGCAGAAGACCCCGAGAATAGAAGGCACAAGGATGTAATTTTTGTTGCTCCGAGCGTTGGGAGAGAATGGCTCCTAAGCCCACATTAGAGGCATCTACTTCTAGGAAGAAGGGAAGTGTCACATCAGGCTGTCGAAGAATGGGAGCAGACGAGAAGGACTCTTTGAGAATTTGAAAGGCTTGGAGAGCCTCAGATGACCATTGCTTAGTATTAGCCCCTTTCCGAGTTAGGGCCACAATAGGAGATGCAATGGATGAAAAGTCTTGAATGAAGCGTCTATAGTAATTGGCAAAACCTAAAAAACGCTGGATGGCACGAAGAGTAGTTGGCTGAGGCCAATGTAGTACAGCATTTACTTTGTCTGGATCCATCTTCAGGCCAACTCCGGAAACTATATACCCCAAGAATGGAATCTGGGGTAATTCGAATGAACATTTTTCCAATTTACAGAACAATGAGTTTTTCCGTAGTCTGGAGAGGACCTCTGCCACATGTTGGTGATGAGAAGGCAGGTCCTGTGAGAAGATCAATATGTCGTCCAGGTAGACAACGACACATACATATAATAAGTCCCGAAAGATCTCATTGATGAAACCCTGGAAAACAGCGGGGGCATTACACAGCCCGAAGGGCATTACTAAATATTCGTAATGCCCATCTCTGGTGTTGAACGCGGTCTTCCATTCGTCACCGGAACGGATTCTAATTAAATTGTAGGCACCACGAAGATCCAACTTAGTAAATATCCGAGCTCCCTTGATGCGATCAAATAGCTCAGTGATCAGCGGAATGGGATACCGATTCTTGATAGTAATGGCGTTGAGTCCACGAAAATCTATACAAGGGCGTAATGATCCATCCTTCTTTTTGACGAAGAAGAACCCAGCTCCAGCGGGAGAGGTGGAAGGTCGAATGAAGCCGCGCTGGAGATTCTCCTGTATGTACTCAGATGTGGCTTGAGTTTCAGGTAACGAGAGAGGATAGACCCGGCCCCTGGGAGGAGTCTTGCCAGGTAGAAGGTCGATCGGACAATCCCAAGAACGATGAGGAGGAAGACGTTCAGACTGAGCTTTATCAAACACATCGGCAAATGAAGCATACTGAGGAGGGAGTCCCGGGGAGGAATATGCGATGGAAGATTGCTGTACTTTAAGAGGAATAACTTGAGAAAGACAACGCTGGTGACATTCAGACCCCCAAGACATAACTTGAGGAGTGCGCCAGTCAATCTGGGGAGAGTGACACTGAAGCCATGGAAGGCCTAAGACAATCGGACTTGTCGTAACTGGAAGAATTAAAAACGAAATTTCTTCATGGTGTAGTGCACCAATCTGAAGGGTTACTGGAGACGTACTCTGGGTGATGAGACCGTTGATGAGACGTGATCCATCTATAGCCGTCACAGTAATGGGTGTTTTTAAAGTGATCACTGGTAGGGACCATTGATTCACTAGTGATTTAGAAATGAAATTTCCTGCTGCTCCGGAATCAATCAATGCCTGGGACTCAAAGGATTTGGTAGCAAAGGAGATCGTAACCTCAAAAGCGCAGACTTTAGATTTCATAAACGATGGAGAGGACTCCAGGGACCCTAACTTCACCTCTCCAGAACTAGTTAGGGCCTGGCATTTCCCGATCTCTTAGGGCAAGAGCTGAGCATATGCGTGGAATCAGCACAATAGATACAGAGTCTATTCTTTACTCTTCGTCTCCTCTCCTCTGAAGATAATTTGGAACGTCCTATCTCCATGGGAATCACAGAGGATGGAGCTGGACGAAATTGAGGGTTTGAACGAAGAGGTGCTTTGACAGCCGTTGTTTTCTCAGACTCTCTTTCACGAAATCTCATATCTACACGATGGCAAAGAGAGATCAAATCTTCTAGTGACGAAGGAAGCTCTTGGGTAGTCAGTGCATCTTTAATTTTATCGGAGAGCCCCTGCCAGAAGGCGGCAACTAATGCTTCAGTGTTCCACTGAAGTTCAGAGGCTAGGATCCTAAATTGAATGACATACTGTCCTACTGTATGGGAGCCTTGTCGCAAACGAAGAATGCTGGAAGCAGCGGAAGTCACACGACCTGGTTCATCGAACACACTTCGGAACGTGGAAATGAATTTGGCACTATCTTGTAGAATTGGATCGTTTCTCTCCCACAGAGGGGAGGCCCAAGCCAGGGCTTGTCCAGAAAACAATGAGATAAGATAGGCCACTCTGGAACGATGGATAGAAAAATTTTGAGGTTGGAGTTCAAAATGGACTGAACATTGGTTAAGGAAACCTCTACAAGTTTTGGGGTCCCCGTCATATTTTGACGGAGTAGGCAGGTGAAGCGTAGGAGCTGTAGACACCTGGGATGGCACTGGGGAAACGGAGGCAAGCACAGGAGCTTCAATATTAGCTGTAACAGTCTGTCCAGATGTTCCTTGGGAGGTTAACGATTGGTAACATTGAAGTAACAGCTGTTGGCGAGCATCCTGTTGCTCCACACGGCTGACCAGATGCTGCAGCATCTCCTTAGCGGTAGGTTCCGTATCTGGGTCTGTCATGGCCTGATCTTACTGTCACGGGCACTAGGAGTCTTTACCCAGGGATCACCAGGTGATAGGCTTACCAGAGCAGTATAGGTGGTAATATGGTACTCTGGTAGCAGGGTGATCACGGAACAGGAAATAGCAGGTGATGAGATGCTCAGGAAAGTCTATGACTAGCAGCACTGGCAATATGGAGGTAGTAATACACGAGGAACTGTATGGACAAAGGACACGTGAAGGTAGTCAGTGGTCTGCGGTAGCAAGTTGTACCACTGCTATAGTGAGGAGGAATGTCCAACAGAAACGAGGGGGTGATGAGAGTCAGCGGTCTGCAGATAGCAAGTTGTACCGCTGTCTGAGTGAAGGAGTGGAATCCAAGTGGAGGTATCCGGGTAGTCAGTGGTCTGCGATAGCAAGTTGTACCACTGCTATGTGAGAGGATACTGGAACAGGTGATACAGGAAACAGGGATCAGTGGTCTGCCTTCAGCAAGTTGTACCACTGAATATATATGTGAGGAGGTGCACGGGGAGAGACTGCAACACAAGATATACACGGGCACCTTGACTTTGAACCACAGTGATATGCACAATATAAATGTATAGATGACTGAACAATACTGCCAATATAGAAAGTCTCTTGAAGTAGTCCAGCATAAGATAACACAGTCAATGATGGCAATAGACTCAGCGGATAGCACACTCCAGAGGAGAACCAACACAGTCCAGCAAGGTATGCAATACACAGCACAGTCAATGAGAAGTATGCATACCGTGGTTCAGGAGGCAGTCAGACAGGAGTGCAGAGATACCTGAACGGCAGGAGGCCGGCAGGATGCGAAGTCCCTGGATGGGTGAAGCGGTGGTCTAGTAGGTGCAGCGCACGGGTAGGTAGACCAGCAGGGAACACAGGAAAGCGTGGAGAGCGGATCAGCAGTAGATGGATGAGTAGTGCTGAGGAGTAGCAGCAGCGGGTCTCTGCGGGAACACGGAGGTAGCCAATAGCAACCAGCAGGTGCAGTAACGATGGGACACGGGAGAGCAGAGTTGAACAGGCACTGTTGATCACGGAGAATAGCGGGTAGCAATAGTGGAGGCAGACTCAAGGAAACACGGGAGCGTTGACAAGGACTGAAGACTGAAGCGCACAGAGGCAGCGGATAGGAATCAGCCAAACAGTCACGATGAAACACAGACGGGTTGCAGGTTGAAGACTGTAGTGCACGGAGGCAGCGGATAGGAATCAGCTAGCAGTCACGATGATGAAACACAGACGAGTTGCAGGTTGAAGACTGTAGTGCACGGAGGCAGCGGATAGGAATCAGCTAGCAGTCACGATGATGAAACACAGACGAGTTGCAGGTTGAAGACTGTAGTGCACGGAGGCAGCGGATAGGCATCAGCTAACAGTCCCAATAATAAATGGTAGAGTAGAAGTGGTTAGAAGACTGTAGTGCACGGAGGCAGCGGATAGGAATCAGCTCACAGTCACGATGATACAGTAGATGGTAGAAGTGGTATGGGAACCACAGTAGGAGAAGTGGTTTGAAGACTGTAGTGCACGGAGGCAGCGGATAGGAATCAGCTCACAGTCACGATGATACAGTAGATGGTAGAAGTGGTATGGGAACCACAGTAGTAGAAGTGGTTTGGAAACCACAGAGGTAGAAGTGGTTTGGAAACCACAGGAATCAGCTGGGCTGAATAAACGAGGAAACACAGGAACACCTTCAGAGACTCATGGGGAATGAGACTCCAAGATCAGGCAACGTGGTGTTGACCACAGGTGCTTAATATAGGGAGGTTGCCTGATCTGCCAATTAAGTTAAAGGAACATACACTGAAGGTTTGGAAAGGGCTGCGCATGCGCAGTCCCTCAGGATAGAGGACGTCCACGGTTCCTAATAGTCCGGGAAGAAGCACTCACAGTCCGGTGAGTGACAGTACCCCCCCTTTTAAAGGTGGGCACAGAACGCCTGGAACCGGGCTTGTCCGGATTTTTGGAATAAAACTTCTTCAGAAGGGCAGGAGCATTAAGATCTTCAGCTTTGATCCATGAACGCTCTTCAGGACCAAAGCCCTTCCAATGAACGAGGAAACGGAGGACTCCTCGCGAAATTTTTGCATCCAATACCTCAGTAATCTCGAAATCCTCCTCCTGATGAACTTGAACTGGCTGCGGTGCTGAGGGAGGAGTCGAGAAACGATTGATAATAAGAGGTTTGAGTAAGGACACATGGAAGGCATTGGAAATCCGAAGATTCTTAGGAAGAAGAAGTTTAACACATACTGGATTGATAACTTGAATGATCCTATATGGACCAATAAAACGAGGGGCGAATTTCATAGATGGAACCTTCAAACGAATATTTTTGGTAGATAACCAAACCCGATCTCCAATTTTTAGTGGTGGAATAGCCCGCCTCTTCTTATCTGCGAAAGACTTATATTTGTTAGATGTCTTCTTTAAACAGGTTTTGACCTGAGACCAGATATTTTTGAAGGTCTGACAAGCAGTCTCCACAGCAGGAACTTGGGTGGGTGGGAGGGCAGGAAATTCCGGAAAAGACGGATGGTGACCGTAAACCACAAAGAATGGAGTTTTGGATGATGACTCATGGTACATGTTGTTATGGGCGAATTCAGCCCAAGGGAGCAATTCTACCCAGTTGTCTTGGTTGGCTGAAGAGAACATCCTAATAAAAGTCTCAAGATCTTGATTGACTCGTTCCGTTTGTCCGTTAGATTGCGGATGGTACGATGATGAGAGTGCTAATCGTATGCCCAAGGTTTTACAAAGGGCCCGCCAGAATCTGGAAACGAATTGTACTCCTCTATCTGACACAATCTCAGACGGACATCCATGGATGCGGAAGATTTCTTTAATGAAATGTTCAGCCAGAGTAGACGAGGAAGGTAAACCGGACTGAGGGACGAAATGAGCCATCTTCGAAAATCTGTCTACCACTACCCAAATAGTATTGTGATTCTTACTTGGTGGCAAATCAGTAACGAAATCCATACTAATATGGGTCCAAGGTTTGGACGGAATGGGTAGTGGTCGCAGCAACCCTGCTGGAGTTCTGCGGGAGGATTTGAACTGAGAACATAAATCACAGGAAGCAATAAACTCTTTGACGTCTCTCCTCATTGAAGGCCACCAGTAACTTCGAGAGAGAATCTCAAAGGTCTTGTGTTCACCGGCGTGTCCGGAAAAACGAGAGGCATGGAACCACGAAAGGATTTTCCTCCTCAGAGTAGGAGGCACGAGGGTCTTCCCAAATGGTAGCATTTTGGTGGATGAAGCAGCCAGAGAAATACATTTGGGGTCTAGAATAGCATGGTTGGGAACCTCTTCTACATCAGAGGACGTCACCAAAGCTCGAGATAGAGCGTCAGCTTTCTTGTTCTTAGCGGCTGGTTTGAAGGTTATAATTAATTCAAAACGGGAAAAGAAAAGAGACCATCTTGCTTGACGAGGGTTCAAGCATTGAGCAGATTGCAAATATGACAAGTTCTTATGATCCGTGAAGATCGTCACCGGATGGCGAGCTCCTTCCAACAAGTATCTCCATTCCTCCAATGCAGCTTTGATGGCCAGCAACTCCTTGTCCCCGATAGTATAGTTTTTCTCTGCGGGCAGAAGACCCCGAGAATAGAAGGCACAAGGATGTAATTTTTGTTGCTCCGAGCGTTGGGAGAGAATGGCTCCTAAGCCCACATTAGAGGCATCTACTTCTAGGAAGAAGGGAAGTGTCACATCAGGCTGTCGAAGAATGGGAGCAGACGAGAAGGACTCTTTGAGAATTTGAAAGGCTTGGAGAGCCTCAGATGACCATTGCTTAGTATTAGCCCCTTTCCGAGTTAGGGCCACAATAGGAGATGCAATGGATGAAAAGTCTTGAATGAAGCGTCTATAGTAATTGGCAAAACCTAAAAAACGCTGGATGGCACGAAGAGTAGTTGGCTGAGGCCAATGTAGTACAGCATTTACTTTGTCTGGATCCATCTTCAGGCCAACTCCGGAAACTATATACCCCAAGAATGGAATCTGGGGTAATTCGAATGAACATTTTTCCAATTTACAGAACAATGAGTTTTTCCGTAGTCTGGAGAGGACCTCTGCCACATGTTGGTGATGAGAAGGCAGGTCCTGTGAGAAGATCAATATGTCGTCCAGGTAGACAACGACACATACATATAATAAGTCCCGAAAGATCTCATTGATGAAACCCTGGAAAACAGCGGGGGCATTACACAGCCCGAAGGGCATTACTAAATATTCGTAATGCCCATCTCTGGTGTTGAACGCGGTCTTCCATTCGTCACCGGAACGGATTCTAATTAAATTGTAGGCACCACGAAGATCCAACTTAGTAAATATCCGAGCTCCCTTGATGCGATCAAATAGCTCAGTGATCAGCGGAATGGGATACCGATTCTTGATAGTAATGGCGTTGAGTCCACGAAAATCTATACAAGGGCGTAATGATCCATCCTTCTTTTTGACGAAGAAGAACCCAGCTCCAGCGGGAGAGGTGGAAGGTCGAATGAAGCCGCGCTGGAGATTCTCCTGTATGTACTCAGATGTGGCTTGAGTTTCAGGTAACGAGAGAGGATAGACCCGGCCCCTGGGAGGAGTCTTGCCAGGTAGAAGGTCGATCGGACAATCCCAAGAACGATGAGGAGGAAGACGTTCAGACTGAGCTTTATCAAACACATCGGCAAATGAAGCATACTGAGGAGGGAGTCCCGGGGAGGAATATGCGATGGAAGATTGCTGTACTTTAAGAGGAATAACTTGAGAAAGACAACGCTGGTGACATTCAGACCCCCAAGACATAACTTGAGGAGTGCGCCAGTCAATCTGGGGAGAGTGACACTGAAGCCATGGAAGGCCTAAGACAATCGGACTTGTCGTAACTGGAAGAATTAAAAACGAAATTTCTTCATGGTGTAGTGCACCAATCTGAAGGGTTACTGGAGACGTACTCTGGGTGATGAGACCGTTGATGAGACGTGATCCATCTATAGCCGTCACAGTAATGGGTGTTTTTAAAGTGATCACTGGTAGGGACCATTGATTCACTAGTGATTTAGAAATGAAATTTCCTGCTGCTCCGGAATCAATCAATGCCTGGGACTCAAAGGATTTGGTAGCAAAGGAGATCGTAACCTCAAAAGCGCAGACTTTAGATTTCATAAACGATGGAGAGGACTCCAGGGACCCTAACTTCACCTCTCCAGAACTAGTTAGGGCCTGGCATTTCCCGATCTCTTAGGGCAAGAGCTGAGCATATGCGTGGAATCAGCACAATAGATACAGAGTCTATTCTTTACTCTTCGTCTCCTCTCCTCTGAAGATAATTTGGAACGTCCTATCTCCATGGGAATCACAGAGGATGGAGCTGGACGAAATTGAGGGTTTGAACGAAGAGGTGCTTTGACAGCCGTTGTTTTCTCAGACTCTCTTTCACGAAATCTCATATCTACACGATGGCAAAGAGAGATCAAATCTTCTAGTGACGAAGGAAGCTCTTGGGTAGTCAGTGCATCTTTAATTTTATCGGAGAGCCCCTGCCAGAAGGCGGCAACTAATGCTTCAGTGTTCCACTGAAGTTCAGAGGCTAGGATCCTAAATTGAATGACATACTGTCCTACTGTATGGGAGCCTTGTCGCAAACGAAGAATGCTGGAAGCAGCGGAAGTCACACGACCTGGTTCATCGAACACACTTCGGAACGTGGAAATGAATTTGGCACTATCTTGTAGAATTGGATCGTTTCTCTCCCACAGAGGGGAGGCCCAAGCCAGGGCTTGTCCAGAAAACAATGAGATAAGATAGGCCACTCTGGAACGATGGGTAGAAAAATTTTGAGGTTGGAGTTCAAAATGGACTGAACATTGGTTAAGGAAACCTCTACAAGTTTTGGGGTCCCCGTCATATTTTGACGGAGTAGGCAGGTGAAGCGTAGGAGCTGTAGACACCTGGGATGGCACTGGGGAAACGGAGGCAAGCACAGGAGCTTCAATATTAGCTGTAACAGTCTGTCCAGATGTTCCTTGGGAGGTTAACGATTGGTAACATTGAAGTAACAGCTGTTGGCGAGCATCCTGTTGCTCCACACGGCTGACCAGATGCTGCAGCATCTCCTTAGCGGTAGGTTCCGTATCTGGGTCTGTCATGGCCTGATCTTACTGTCACGGGCACTAGGAGTCTTTACCCAGGGATCACCAGGTGATAGGCTTACCAGAGCAGTATAGGTGGTAATATGGTACTCTGGTAGCAGGGTGATCACGGAACAGGAAATAGCAGGTGATGAGATGCTCAGGAAAGTCTATGACTAGCAGCACTGGCAATATGGAGGTAGTAATACACGAGGAACTGTATGGACAAAGGACACGTGAAGGTAGTCAGTGGTCTGCGGTAGCAAGTTGTACCACTGCTATAGTGAGGAGGAATGTCCAACAGAAACGAGGGGGTGATGAGAGTCAGCGGTCTGCAGATAGCAAGTTGTACCGCTGTCTGAGTGAAGGAGTGGAATCCAAGTGGAGGTATCCGGGTAGTCAGTGGTCTGCGATAGCAAGTTGTACCACTGCTATGTGAGAGGATACTGGAACAGGTGATACAGGAAACAGGGATCAGTGGTCTGCCTTCAGCAAGTTGTACCACTGAATATATATGTGAGGAGGTGCACGGGGAGAGACTGCAACACAAGATATACACGGGCACCTTGACTTTGAACCACAGTGATATGCACAATATAAATGTATAGATGACTGAACAATACTGCCAATATAGAAAGTCTCTTGAAGTA
This sequence comes from Mixophyes fleayi, assembly GCF_038048845.1. NCBI lineage: Eukaryota > Metazoa > Chordata > Amphibia > Anura > Limnodynastidae > Mixophyes > Mixophyes fleayi. Next base: position 16,559 of record NW_027446857.1, on the reverse strand, counting down.
GTCCAGCATAAGATAACACAGTCAATGATGGCAATAGACTCAGCGGATAGCACACTCCAGAGGAGAACCAACACAGTCCAGCAAGGTATGCAATACACAGCACAGTCAATGAGAAGTATGCATACCGTGGTTCAGGAGGCAGTCAGACAGGAGTGCAGAGATACCTGAACGGCAGGAGGCCGGCAGGATGCGAAGTCCCTGGATGGGTGAAGCGGTGGTCTAGTAGGTGCAGCGCACGGGTAGGTAGACCAGCAGGGAACACAGGAAAGCGTGGAGAGCGGATCAGCAGTAGATGGATGAGTAGTGCTGAGGAGTAGCAGCAGCGGGTCTCTGCGGGAACACGGAGGTAGCCAATAGCAACCAGCAGGTGCAGTAACGATGGGACACGGGAGAGCAGAGTTGAACAGGCACTGTTGATCACGGAGAATAGCGGGTAGCAATAGTGGAGGCAGACTCAAGGAAACACGGGAGCGTTGACAAGGACTGAAGACTGAAGCGCACAGAGGCAGCGGATAGGAATCAGCCAAACAGTCACGATGAAACACAGACGGGTTGCAGGTTGAAGACTGTAGTGCACGGAGGCAGCGGATAGGAATCAGCTAGCAGTCACGATGATGAAACACAGACGAGTTGCAGGTTGAAGACTGTAGTGCACGGAGGCAGCGGATAGGAATCAGCTAGCAGTCACGATGATGAAACACAGACGAGTTGCAGGTTGAAGACTGTAGTGCACGGAGGCAGCGGATAGGCATCAGCTAACAGTCCCAATAATAAATGGTAGAGTAGAAGTGGTTAGAAGACTGTAGTGCACGGAGGCAGCGGATAGGAATCAGCTCACAGTCACGATGATACAGTAGATGGTAGAAGTGGTATGGGAACCACAGTAGGAGAAGTGGTTTGAAGACTGTAGTGCACGGAGGCAGCGGATAGGCATCAGCTAACAGTCCCAATAATAAATGGTAGAGTAGAAGTGGTTAGAAGACTGTAGTGCACGGAGGCAGCGGATAGGAATCAGCTCACAGTCACGATGATACAGTAGATGGTAGAAGTGGTATGGGAACCACAGTAGGAGAAGTGGTTTGAAGACTGTAGTGCACGGAGGCAGCGGATAGGAATCAGCTCACAGTCACGATGATACAGTAGATGGTAGAAGTGGTATGGGAACCACAGTAGTAGAAGTGGTTTGGAAACCACAGAGGTAGAAGTGGTTTGGAAACCACAGGAATCAGCTGGGCTGAATAAACGAGGAAACACAGGAACACCTTCAGAGACTCATGGGGAATGAGACTCCAAGATCAGGCAACGTGGTGTTGACCACAGGTGCTTAATATAGGGAGGTTGCCTGATCTGCCAATTAAGTTAAAGGAACATACACTGAAGGTTTGGAAAGGGCTGCGCATGCGCAGTCCCTCAGGATAGAGGACGTCCACGGTTCCTAATAGTCCGGGAAGAAGCACTCACAGTCCGGTGAGTGACAGTACCCCCCCTTTTAAAGGTGGGCACAGAACGCCTGGAACCGGGCTTGTCCGGATTTTTGGAATAAAACTTCTTCAGAAGGGCAGGAGCATTAAGATCTTCAGCTTTGATCCATGAACGCTCTTCAGGACCAAAGCCCTTCCAATGAACGAGGAAACGGAGGACTCCTCGCGAAATTTTTGCATCCAATACCTCAGTAATCTCGAAATCCTCCTCCTGATGAACTTGAACTGGCTGCGGTGCTGAGGGAGGAGTCGAGAAACGATTGATAATAAGAGGTTTGAGTAAGGACACATGGAAGGCATTGGAAATCCGAAGATTCTTAGGAAGAAGAAGTTTAACACATACTGGATTGATAACTTGAATGATCCTATATGGACCAATAAAACGAGGGGCGAATTTCATAGATGGAACCTTCAAACGAATATTTTTGGTAGATAACCAAACCCGATCTCCAATTTTTAGTGGTGGAATAGCCCGCCTCTTCTTATCTGCGAAAGACTTATATTTGTTAGATGTCTTCTTTAAACAGGTTTTGACCTGAGACCAGATATTTTTGAAGGTCTGACAAGCAGTCTCCACAGCAGGAACTTGGGTGGGTGGGAGGGCAGGAAATTCCGGAAAAGACGGATGGTGACCGTAAACCACAAAGAATGGAGTTTTGGATGATGACTCATGGTACATGTTGTTATGGGCGAATTCAGCCCAAGGGAGCAATTCTACCCAGTTGTCTTGGTTGGCTGAAGAGAACATCCTAATAAAAGTCTCAAGATCTTGATTGACTCGTTCCGTTTGTCCGTTAGATTGCGGATGGTACGATGATGAGAGTGCTAATCGTATGCCCAAGGTTTTACAAAGGGCCCGCCAGAATCTGGAAACGAATTGTACTCCTCTATCTGACACAATCTCAGACGGACATCCATGGATGCGGAAGATTTCTTTAATGAAATGTTCAGCCAGAGTAGACGAGGAAGGTAAACCGGACTGAGGGACGAAATGAGCCATCTTCGAAAATCTGTCTACCACTACCCAAATAGTATTGTGATTCTTACTTGGTGGCAAATCAGTAACGAAATCCATACTAATATGGGTCCAAGGTTTGGACGGAATGGGTAGTGGTCGCAGCAACCCTGCTGGAGTTCTGCGGGAGGATTTGAACTGAGAACATAAATCACAGGAAGCAATAAACTCTTTGACGTCTCTCCTCATTGAAGGCCACCAGTAACTTCGAGAGAGAATCTCAAAGGTCTTGTGTTCACCGGCGTGTCCGGAAAAACGAGAGGCATGGAACCACGAAAGGATTTTCCTCCTCAGAGTAGGAGGCACGAGGGTCTTCCCAAATGGTAGCATTTTGGTGGATGAAGCAGCCAGAGAAATACATTTGGGGTCTAGAATAGCATGGTTGGGAACCTCTTCTACATCAGAGGACGTCACCAAAGCTCGAGATAGAGCGTCAGCTTTCTTGTTCTTAGCGGCTGGTTTGAAGGTTATAATTAATTCAAAACGGGAAAAGAAAAGAGACCATCTTGCTTGACGAGGGTTCAAGCATTGAGCAGATTGCAAATATGACAAGTTCTTATGATCCGTGAAGATCGTCACCGGATGGCGAGCTCCTTCCAACAAGTATCTCCATTCCTCCAATGCAGCTTTGATGGCCAGCAACTCCTTGTCCCCGATAGTATAGTTTTTCTCTGCGGGCAGAAGACCCCGAGAATAGAAGGCACAAGGATGTAATTTTTGTTGCTCCGAGCGTTGGGAGAGAATGGCTCCTAAGCCCACATTAGAGGCATCTACTTCTAGGAAGAAGGGAAGTGTCACATCAGGCTGTCGAAGAATGGGAGCAGACGAGAAGGACTCTTTGAGAATTTGAAAGGCTTGGAGAGCCTCAGATGACCATTGCTTAGTATTAGCCCCTTTCCGAGTTAGGGCCACAATAGGAGATGCAATGGATGAAAAGTCTTGAATGAAGCGTCTATAGTAATTGGCAAAACCTAAAAAACGCTGGATGGCACGAAGAGTAGTTGGCTGAGGCCAATGTAGTACAGCATTTACTTTGTCTGGATCCATCTTCAGGCCAACTCCGGAAACTATATACCCCAAGAATGGAATCTGGGGTAATTCGAATGAACATTTTTCCAATTTACAGAACAATGAGTTTTTCCGTAGTCTGGAGAGGACCTCTGCCACATGTTGGTGATGAGAAGGCAGGTCCTGTGAGAAGATCAATATGTCGTCCAGGTAGACAACGACACATACATATAATAAGTCCCGAAAGATCTCATTGATGAAACCCTGGAAAACAGCGGGGGCATTACACAGCCCGAAGGGCATTACTAAATATTCGTAATGCCCATCTCTGGTGTTGAACGCGGTCTTCCATTCGTCACCGGAACGGATTCTAATTAAATTGTAGGCACCACGAAGATCCAACTTAGTAAATATCCGAGCTCCCTTGATGCGATCAAATAGCTCAGTGATCAGCGGAATGGGATACCGATTCTTGATAGTAATGGCGTTGAGTCCACGAAAATCTATACAAGGGCGTAATGATCCATCCTTCTTTTTGACGAAGAAGAACCCAGCTCCAGCGGGAGAGGTGGAAGGTCGAATGAAGCCGCGCTGGAGATTCTCCTGTATGTACTCAGATGTGGCTTGAGTTTCAGGTAACGAGAGAGGATAGACCCGGCCCCTGGGAGGAGTCTTGCCAGGTAGAAGGTCGATCGGACAATCCCAAGAACGATGAGGAGGAAGACGTTCAGACTGAGCTTTATCAAACACATCGGCAAATGAAGCATACTGAGGAGGGAGTCCCGGGGAGGAATATGCGATGGAAGATTGCTGTACTTTAAGAGGAATAACTTGAGAAAGACAACGCTGGTGACATTCAGACCCCCAAGACATAACTTGAGGAGTGCGCCAGTCAATCTGGGGAGAGTGACACTGAAGCCATGGAAGGCCTAAGACAATCGGACTTGTCGTAACTGGAAGAATTAAAAACGAAATTTCTTCATGGTGTAGTGCACCAATCTGAAGGGTTACTGGAGACGTACTCTGGGTGATGAGACCGTTGATGAGACGTGATCCATCTATAGCCGTCACAGTAATGGGTGTTTTTAAAGTGATCACTGGTAGGGACCATTGATTCACTAGTGATTTAGAAATGAAATTTCCTGCTGCTCCGGAATCAATCAATGCCTGGGACTCAAAGGATTTGGTAGCAAAGGAGATCGTAACCTCAAAAGCGCAGACTTTAGATTTCATAAACGATGGAGAGGACTCCAGGGACCCTAACTTCACCTCTCCAGAACTAGTTAGGGCCTGGCATTTCCCGATCTCTTAGGGCAAGAGCTGAGCATATGCGTGGAATCAGCACAATAGATACAGAGTCTATTCTTTACTCTTCGTCTCCTCTCCTCTGAAGATAATTTGGAACGTCCTATCTCCATGGGAATCACAGAGGATGGAGCTGGACGAAATTGAGGGTTTGAACGAAGAGGTGCTTTGACAGCCGTTGTTTTCTCAGACTCTCTTTCACGAAATCTCATATCTACACGATGGCAAAGAGAGATCAAATCTTCTAGTGACGAAGGAAGCTCTTGGGTAGTCAGTGCATCTTTAATTTTATCGGAGAGCCCCTGCCAGAAGGCGGCAACTAATGCTTCAGTGTTCCACTGAAGTTCAGAGGCTAGGATCCTAAATTGAATGACATACTGTCCTACTGTATGGGAGCCTTGTCGCAAACGAAGAATGCTGGAAGCAGCGGAAGTCACACGACCTGGTTCATCGAACACACTTCGGAACGTGGAAATGAATTTGGCACTATCTTGTAGAATTGGATCGTTTCTCTCCCACAGAGGGGAGGCCCAAGCCAGGGCTTGTCCAGAAAACAATGAGATAAGATAGGCCACTCTGGAACGATGGGTAGAAAAATTTTGAGGTTGGAGTTCAAAATGGACTGAACATTGGTTAAGGAAACCTCTACAAGTTTTGGGGTCCCCGTCATATTTTGACGGAGTAGGCAGGTGAAGCGTAGGAGCTGTAGACACCTGGGATGGCACTGGGGAAACGGAGGCAAGCACAGGAGCTTCAATATTAGCTGTAACAGTCTGTCCAGATGTTCCTTGGGAGGTTAACGATTGGTAACATTGAAGTAACAGCTGTTGGCGAGCATCCTGTTGCTCCACACGGCTGACCAGATGCTGCAGCATCTCCTTAGCGGTAGGTTCCGTATCTGGGTCTGTCATGGCCTGATCTTACTGTCACGGGCACTAGGAGTCTTTACCCAGGGATCACCAGGTGATAGGCTTACCAGAGCAGTATAGGTGGTAATATGGTACTCTGGTAGCAGGGTGATCACGGAACAGGAAATAGCAGGTGATGAGATGCTCAGGAAAGTCTATGACTAGCAGCACTGGCAATATGGAGGTAGTAATACACGAGGAACTGTATGGACAAAGGACACGTGAAGGTAGTCAGTGGTCTGCGGTAGCAAGTTGTACCACTGCTATAGTGAGGAGGAATGTCCAACAGAAACGAGGGGGTGATGAGAGTCAGCGGTCTGCAGATAGCAAGTTGTACCGCTGTCTGAGTGAAGGAGTGGAATCCAAGTGGAGGTATCCGGGTAGTCAGTGGTCTGCGATAGCAAGTTGTACCACTGCTATGTGAGAGGATACTGGAACAGGTGATACAGGAAACAGGGATCAGTGGTCTGCCTTCAGCAAGTTGTACCACTGAATATATATGTGAGGAGGTGCACGGGGAGAGACTGCAACACAAGATATACACGGGCACCTTGACTTTGAACCACAGTGATATGCACAATATAAATGTATAGATGACTGAACAATACTGCCAATATAGAAAGTCTCTTGAAGTAGTCCAGCATAAGATAACACAGTCAATGATGGCAATAGACTCAGCGGATAGCACACTCCAGAGGAGAACCAACACAGTCCAGCAAGGTATGCAATACACAGCACAGTCAATGAGAAGTATGCATACCGTGGTTCAGGAGGCAGTCAGACAGGAGTGCAGAGATACCTGAACGGCAGGAGGCCGGCAGGATGCGAAGTCCCTGGATGGGTGAAGCGGTGGTCTAGTAGGTGCAGCGCACGGGTAGGTAGACCAGCAGGGAACACAGGAAAGCGTGGAGAGCAGATCAGCAGTAGATGGATGAGTAGTGCTAAGGAGTAGCAGCAGCGGGTCTCTGCGGGAACACGGAGGTAGCCAATAGCAACCAGCAGGTGCAGTAACGATGGGACACGGGAGAGCAGAGTTGAACAGGCACTGTTGATCACGGAGAATAGCGGGTAGCAATAGTGGAGGCAGACTCAAGGAAACACGGGAGCGTTGACAAGGACTGAAGACTGAAGCGCACAGAGGCAGCGGATAGGAATCAGCCAAACAGTCACGATGAAACACAGACGGGTTGCAGGTTGAAGACTGTAGTGCACGGAGGCAGCGGATAGGAATCAGCTAGCAGTCACGATGATGAAACACAGACGAGTTGCAGGTTGAAGACTGTAGTGCACGGAGGCAGCGGATAGGAATCAGCTAGCAGTCACGATGATGAAACACAGACGAGTTGCAGGTTGAAGACTGTAGTGCACGGAGGCAGCGGATAGGCATCAGCTAACAGTCCCAATAATAAATGGTAGAGTAGAAGTGGTTAGAAGACTGTAGTGCACGGAGGCAGCGGATAGGAATCAGCTCACAGTCACGATGATACAGTAGATGGTAGAAGTGGTATGGGAACCACAGTAGGAGAAGTGGTTTGAAGACTGTAGTGCACGGAGGCAGCGGATAGGAATCAGCTCACAGTCACGATGATACAGTAGATGGTAGAAGTGGTATGGGAACCACAGTAGTAGAAGTGGTTTGGAAACCACAGAGGTAGAAGTGGTTTGGAAACCACAGGAATCAGCTGGGCTGAATAAACGAGGAAACACAGGAACACCTTCAGAGACTCATGGGGAATGAGACTCCAAGATCAGGCAACGTGGTGTTGACCACAGGTGCTTAATATAGGGAGGTTGCCTGATCTGCCAATTAAGTTAAAGGAACATACACTGAAGGTTTGGAAAGGGCTGCGCATGCGCAGTCCCTCAGGATAGAGGACGTCCACGGTTCCTAATAGTCCGGGAAGAAGCACTCACAGTCCGGTGAGTGACAGTACCCCCCCTTTTAAAGGTGGGCACAGAACGCCTGGAACCGGGCTTGTCCGGATTTTTGGAATAAAACTTCTTCAGAAGGGCAGGAGCATTAAGATCTTCAGCTTTGATCCATGAACGCTCTTCAGGACCAAAGCCCTTCCAATGAACGAGGAAACGGAGGACTCCTCGCGAAATTTTTGCATCCAATACCTCAGTAATCTCGAAATCCTCCTCCTGATGAACTTGAACTGGCTGCGGTGCTGAGGGAGGAGTCGAGAAACGATTGATAATAAGAGGTTTGAGTAAGGACACATGGAAGGCATTGGAAATCCGAAGATTCTTAGGAAGAAGAAGTTTAACACATACTGGATTGATAACTTGAATGATCCTATATGGACCAATAAAACGAGGGGCGAATTTCATAGATGGAACCTTCAAACGAATATTTTTGGTAGATAACCAAACCCGATCTCCAATTTTTAGTGGTGGAATAGCCCGCCTCTTCTTATCTGCGAAAGACTTATATTTGTTAGATGTCTTCTTTAAACAGGTTTTGACCTGAGACCAGATATTTTTGAAGGTCTGACAAGCAGTCTCCACAGCAGGAACTTGGGTGGGTGGGAGGGCAGGAAATTCCGGAAAAGACGGATGGTGACCGTAAACCACAAAGAATGGAGTTTTGGATGATGACTCATGGTACATGTTGTTATGGGCGAATTCAGCCCAAGGGAGCAATTCTACCCAGTTGTCTTGGTTGGCTGAAGAGAACATCCTAATAAAAGTCTCAAGATCTTGATTGACTCGTTCCGTTTGTCCGTTAGATTGCGGATGGTACGATGATGAGAGTGCTAATCGTATGCCCAAGGTTTTACAAAGGGCCCGCCAGAATCTGGAAACGAATTGTACTCCTCTATCTGACACAATCTCAGACGGACATCCATGGATGCGGAAGATTTCTTTAATGAAATGTTCAGCCAGAGTAGACGAGGAAGGTAAACCGGACTGAGGGACGAAATGAGCCATCTTCGAAAATCTGTCTACCACTACCCAAATAGTATTGTGATTCTTACTTGGTGGCAAATCAGTAACGAAATCCATACTAATATGGGTCCAAGGTTTGGACGGAATGGGTAGTGGTCGCAGCAACCCTGCTGGAGTTCTGCGGGAGGATTTGAACTGAGAACATAAATCACAGGAAGCAATAAACTCTTTGACGTCTCTCCTCATTGAAGGCCACCAGTAACTTCGAGAGAGAATCTCAAAGGTCTTGTGTTCACCGGCGTGTCCGGAAAAACGAGAGGCATGGAACCACGAAAGGATTTTCCTCCTCAGAGTAGGAGGCACGAGGGTCTTCCCAAATGGTAGCATTTTGGTGGATGAAGCAGCCAGAGAAATACATTTGGGGTCTAGAATAGCATGGTTGGGAACCTCTTCTACATCAGAGGACGTCACCAAAGCTCGAGATAGAGCGTCAGCTTTCTTGTTCTTAGCGGCTGGTTTGAAGGTTATAATTAATTCAAAACGGGAAAAGAAAAGAGACCATCTTGCTTGACGAGGGTTCAAGCATTGAGCAGATTGCAAATATGACAAGTTCTTATGATCCGTGAAGATCGTCACCGGATGGCGAGCTCCTTCCAACAAGTATCTCCATTCCTCCAATGCAGCTTTGATGGCCAGCAACTCCTTGTCCCCGATAGTATAGTTTTTCTCTGCGGGCAGAAGACCCCGAGAATAGAAGGCACAAGGATGTAATTTTTGTTGCTCCGAGCGTTGGGAGAGAATGGCTCCTAAGCCCACATTAGAGGCATCTACTTCTAGGAAGAAGGGAAGTGTCACATCAGGCTGTCGAAGAATGGGAGCAGACGAGAAGGACTCTTTGAGAATTTGAAAGGCTTGGAGAGCCTCAGATGACCATTGCTTAGTATTAGCCCCTTTCCGAGTTAGGGCCACAATAGGAGATGCAATGGATGAAAAGTCTTGAATGAAGCGTCTATAGTAATTGGCAAAACCTAAAAAACGCTGGATGGCACGAAGAGTAGTTGGCTGAGGCCAATGTAGTACAGCATTTACTTTGTCTGGATCCATCTTCAGGCCAACTCCGGAAACTATATACCCCAAGAATGGAATCTGGGGTAATTCGAATGAACATTTTTCCAATTTACAGAACAATGAGTTTTTCCGTAGTCTGGAGAGGACCTCTGCCACATGTTGGTGATGAGAAGGCAGGTCCTGTGAGAAGATCAATATGTCGTCCAGGTAGACAACGACACATACATATAATAAGTCCCGAAAGATCTCATTGATGAAACCCTGGAAAACAGCAGGGGCATTACACAGCCCGAAGGGCATTACTAAATATTCGTAATGCCCATCTCTGGTGTTGAACGCGGTCTTCCATTCGTCACCGGAACGGATTCTAATTAAATTGTAGGCACCACGAAGATCCAACTTAGTAAATATCCGAGCTCCCTTGATGCGATCAAATAGCTCAGTGATCAGCGGAATGGGATACCGATTCTTGATAGTAATGGCGTTGAGTCCACGAAAATCTATACAAGGGCGTAATGATCCATCCTTCTTTTTGACGAAGAAGAACCCAGCTCCAGCGGGAGAGGTGGAAGGTCGAATGAAGCCGCGCTGGAGATTCTCCTGTATGTACTCAGATGTGGCTTGAGTTTCAGGTAACGAGAGAGGATAGACCCGGCCCCTGGGAGGAGTCTTGCCAGGTAGAAGGTCGATCGGACAATCCCAAGAACGATGAGGAGGAAGACGTTCAGACTGAGCTTTATCAAACACATCGGCAAATGAAGCATACTGAGGAGGGAGTCCCGGGGAGGAATATGCGATGGAAGATTGCTGTACTTTAAGAGGAATAACTTGAGAAAGACAACGCTGGTGACATTCAGACCCCCAAGACATAACTTGAGGAGTGCGCCAGTCAATCTGGGGAGAGTGACACTGAAGCCATGGAAGGCCTAAGACAATCGGACTTGTCGTAACTGGAAGAATTAAAAACGAAATTTCTTCATGGTGTAGTGCACCAATCTGAAGGGTTACTGGAGACGTACTCTGGGTGATGAGACCGTTGATGAGACGTGATCCATCTATAGCCGTCACAGTAATGGGTGTTTTTAAAGTGATCACTGGTAGGGACCATTGATTCACTAGTGATTTAGAAATGAAATTTCCTGCTGCTCCGGAATCAATCAATGCCTGGGACTCAAAGGATTTGGTAGCAAAGGAGATCGTAACCTCAAAAGCGCAGACTTTAGATTTCATAAACGATGGAGAGGACTCCAGGGACCCTAACTTCACCTCTCCAGAACTAGTTAGGGCCTGGCATTTCCCGATCTCTTAGGGCAAGAGCTGAGCATATGCGTGGAATCAGCACAATAGATACAGAGTCTATTCTTTACTCTTCGTCTCCTCTCCTCTGAAGATAATTTGGAACGTCCTATCTCCATGGGAATCACAGAGGATGGAGCTGGACGAAATTGAGGGTTTGAACGAAGAGGTGCTTTGACAGCCGTTGTTTTCTCAGACTCTCTTTCACGAAATCTCATATCTACACGATGGCAAAGAGAGATCAAATCTTCTAGTGACGAAGGAAGCTCTTGGGTAGTCAGTGCATCTTTAATTTTATCGGAGAGCCCCTGCCAGAAGGCGGCAACTAATGCTTCAGTGTTCCACTGAAGTTCAGAGGCTAGGATCCTAAATTGAATGACATACTGTCCTACTGTATGGGAGCCTTGTCGCAAACGAAGAATGCTGGAAGCAGCGGAAGTCACACGACCTGGTTCATCGAACACACTTCGGAACGTGGAAATGAATTTGGCACTATCTTGTAGAATTGGATCGTTTCTCTCCCACAGAGGGGAGGCCCAAGCCAGGGCTTGTCCAGAAAACAATGAGATAAGATAGGCCACTCTGGAACGATGGGTAGAAAAATTTTGAGGTTGGAGTTCAAAATGGACTGAACATTGGTTAAGGAAACCTCTACAAGTTTTGGGGTCCCCGTCATATTTTGACGGAGTAGGCAGGTGAAGCGTAGGAGCTGTAGACACCTGGGATGGCACTGGGGAAACGGAGGCAAGCACAGGAGCTTCAATATTAGCTGTAACAGTCTGTCCAGATGTTCCTTGGGAGGTTAACGATTGGTAACATTGAAGTAACAGCTGTTGGCGAGCATCCTGTTGCTCCACACGGCTGACCAGATGCTGCAGCATCTCCTTAGCGGTAGGTTCCGTATCTGGGTCTGTCATGGCCTGATCTTACTGTCACGGGCACTAGGAGTCTTTACCCAGGGATCACCAGGTGATAGGCTTACCAGAGCAGTATAGGTGGTAATATGGTACTCTGGTAGCAGGGTGATCACGGAACAGGAAATAGCAGGTGATGAGATGCTCAGGAAAGTCTATGACTAGCAGCACTGGCAATATGGAGGTAGTAATACACGAGGAACTGTATGGACAAAGGACACGTGAAGGTAGTCAGTGGTCTGCGGTAGCAAGTTGTACCACTGCTATAGTGAGGAGGAATGTCCAACAGAAACGAGGGGGTGATGAGAGTCAGCGGTCTGCAGATAGCAAGTTGTACCGCTGTCTGAGTGAAGGAGTGGAATCCAAGTGGAGGTATCCGGGTAGTCAGTGGTCTGCGATAGCAAGTTGTACCACTGCTATGTGAGAGGATACTGGAACAGGTGATACAGGAAACAGGGATCAGTGGTCTGCCTTCAGCAAGTTGTACCACTGAATATATATGTGAGGAGGTGCACGGGGAGAGACTGCAACACAAGATATACACGGGCACCTTGACTTTGAACCACAGTGATATGCACAATATAAATGTATAGATGACTGAACAATACTGCCAATATAGAAAGTCTCTTGAAGTAGTCCAGCATAAGATAACACAGTCAATGATGGCAATAGACTCAGCGGATAGCACACTCCAGAGGAGAACCAACACAGTCCAGCAAGGTATGCAATACACAGCACAGTCAATGAGAAGTATGCATACCGTGGTTCAGGAGGCAGTCAGACAGGAGTGCAGAGATACCTGAACGGCAGGAGGCCGGCAGGATGCGAAGTCCCTGGATGGGTGAAGCGGTGGTCTAGTAGGTGCAGCGCACGGGTAGGTAGACCAGCAGGGAACACAGGAAAGCGTGGAGAGCGGATCAGCAGTAGATGGATGAGTAGTGCTGAGGAGTAGCAGCAGCGGGTCTCTGCGGGAACACGGAGGTAGCCAATAGCAACCAGCAGGTGCAGTAACGATGGGACACGGGAGAGCAGAGTTGAACAGGCACTGTTGATCACGGAGAATAGCGGGTAGCAATAGTGGAGGCAGACTCAAGGAAACACGGGAGCGTTGACAAGGACTGAAGACTGAAGCGCACAGAGGCAGCGGATAGGAATCAGCCAAACAGTCACGATGAAACACAGACGGGTTGCAGGTTGAAGACTGTAGTGCACGGAGGCAGCGGATAGGAATCAGCTAGCAGTCACGATGATGAAACACAGACGAGTTGCAGGTTGAAGACTGTAGTGCACGGAGGCAGCGGATAGGAATCAGCTAGCAGTCACGATGATGAAACACAGACGAGTTGCAGGTTGAAGACTGTAGTGCACGGAGGCAGCGGATAGGCATCAGCTAACAGTCCCAATAATAAATGGTAGAGTAGAAGTGGTTAGAAGACTGTAGTGCACGGAGGCAGCGGATAGGAATCAGCTCACAGTCACGATGATACAGTAGATGGTAGAAGTGGTATGGGAACCACAGTAGGAGAAGTGGTTTGAAGACTGTAGTGCACGGAGGCAGCGGATAGGAATCAGCTCACAGTCACGATGATACAGTAGATGGTAGAAGTGGTATGGGAACCACAGTAGTAGAAGTGGTTTGGAAACCACAGAGGTAGGAGTGGTTTGGAAACCACAGGAATCAGCTGGGCTGAATAAACGAGGAAACACAGGAACACCTTCAGAGACTCATGGGGAATGAGACTCCAAGATCAGGCAACGTGGTGTTGACCACAGGTGCTTAATATAGGGAGGTTGCCTGATCTGCCAATTAAGTTAAAGGAACATACACTGAAGGTTTGGAAAGGGCTGCGCATGCGCAGTCCCTCAGGATAGAGGACGTCCACGGTTCCTAATAGTCCGGGAAGAAGCACTCACAGTCCGGTGAGTGACAGTACCCCCCCTTTTAAAGGTGGGCACAGAACGCCTGGAACCGGGCTTGTCCGGATTTTTGGAATAAAACTTCTTCAGAAGGGCAGGAGCATTAAGATCTTCAGCTTTGATCCATGAACGCTCTTCAGGACCAAAGCCCTTCCAATGAACGAGGAAACGGAGGACTCCTCGCGAAATTTTTGCATCCAATACCTCAGTAATCTCGAAATCCTCCTCCTGATGAACTTGAACTGGCTGCGGTGCTGAGGGAGGAGTCGAGAAACGATTGATAATAAGAGGTTTGAGTAAGGACACATGGAAGGCATTGGAAATCCGAAGATTCTTAGGAAGAAGAAGTTTAACACATACTGGATTGATAACTTGAATGATCCTATATGGACCAATAAAACGAGGGGCGAATTTCATAGATGGAACCTTCAAACGAATATTTTTGGTAGATAACCAAACCCGATCTCCAATTTTTAGTGGTGGAATAGCCCGCCTCTTCTTATCTGCGAAAGACTTATATTTGTTAGATGTCTTCTTTAAACAGGTTTTGACCTGAGACCAGATATTTTTGAAGGTCTGACAAGCAGTCTCCACAGCAGGAACTTGGGTGGGTGGGAGGGCAGGAAATTCCGGAAAAGACGGATGGTGACCGTAAACCACAAAGAATGGAGTTTTGGATGATGACTCATGGTACATGTTGTTATGGGCGAATTCAGCCCAAGGGAGCAATTCTACCCAGTTGTCTTGGTTGGCTGAAGAGAACATCCTAATAAAAGTCTCAAGATCTTGATTGACTCGTTCCGTTTGTCCGTTAGATTGCGGATGGTACGATGATGAGAGTGCTAATCGTATGCCCAAGGTTTTACAAAGGGCCCGCCAGAATCTGGAAACGAATTGTACTCCTCTATCTGACACAATCTCAGACGGACATCCATGGATGCGGAAGATTTCTTTAATGAAATGTTCAGCCAGAGTAGACGAGGAAGGTAAACCGGACTGAGGGACGAAATGAGCCATCTTCGAAAATCTGTCTACCACTACCCAAATAGTATTGTGATTCTTACTTGGTGGCAAATCAGTAACGAAATCCATACTAATATGGGTCCAAGGTTTGGACGGAATGGGTAGTGGTCGCAGCAACCCTGCTGGAGTTCTGCGGGAGGATTTGAACTGAGAACATAAATCACAGGAAGCAATAAACTCTTTGACGTCTCTCCTCATTGAAGGCCACCAGTAACTTCGAGAGAGAATCTCAAAGGTCTTGTGTTCACCGGCGTGTCCGGAAAAACGAGAGGCATGGAACCACGAAAGGATTTTCCTCCTCAGAGTAGGAGGCACGAGGGTCTTCCCAAATGGTAGCATTTTGGTGGATGAAGCAGCCAGAGAAATACATTTGGGGTCTAGAATAGCATGGTTGGGAACCTCTTCTACATCAGAGGACGTCACCAAAGCTCGAGATAGAGCGTCAGCTTTCTTGTTCTTAGCGGCTGGTTTGAAGGTTATAATTAATTCAAAACGGGAAAAGAAAAGAGACCATCTTGCTTGACGAGGGTTCAAGCATTGAGCAGATTGCAAATATGACAAGTTCTTATGATCCGTGAAGATCGTCACCGGATGGCGAGCTCCTTCCAACAAGTATCTCCATTCCTCCAATGCAGCTTTGATGGCCAGCAACTCCTTGTCCCCGATAGTATAGTTTTTCTCTGCGGGCAGAAGACCCCGAGAATAGAAGGCACAAGGATGTAATTTTTGTTGCTCCGAGCGTTGGGAGAGAATGGCTCCTAAGCCCACATTAGAGGCATCTACTTCTAGGAAGAAGGGAAGTGTCACATCAGGCTGTCGAAGAATGGGAGCAGACGAGAAGGACTCTTTGAGAATTTGAAAGGCTTGGAGAGCCTCAGATGACCATTGCTTAGTATTAGCCCCTTTCCGAGTTAGGGCCACAATAGGAGATGCAATGGATGAAAAGTCTTGAATGAAGCGTCTATAGTAATTGGCAAAACCTAAAAAACGCTGGATGGCACGAAGAGTAGTTGGCTGAGGCCAATGTAGTACAGCATTTACTTTGTCTGGATCCATCTTCAGGCCAACTCCGGAAACTATATACCCCAAGAATGGAATCTGGGGTAATTCGAATGAACATTTTTCCAATTTACAGAACAATGAGTTTTTCCGTAGTCTGGAGAGGACCTCTGCCACATGTTGGTGATGAGAAGGCAGGTCCTGTGAGAAGATCAATATGTCGTCCAGGTAGACAACGACACATACATATAATAAGTCCCGAAAGATCTCATTGATGAAACCCTGGAAAACAGCGGGGGCATT
Organism: Mixophyes fleayi; assembly: GCF_038048845.1. NCBI lineage: Eukaryota > Metazoa > Chordata > Amphibia > Anura > Limnodynastidae > Mixophyes > Mixophyes fleayi. The sequence goes on along the minus strand of NW_027446857.1, from coordinate 430 downwards.
ACACAGCCCGAAGGGCATTACTAAATATTCGTAATGCCCATCTCTGGTGTTGAACGCGGTCTTCCATTCGTCACCGGAACGGATTCTAATTAAATTGTAGGCACCACGAAGATCCAACTTAGTAAATATCCGAGCTCCCTTGATGCGATCAAATAGCTCAGTGATCAGCGGAATGGGATACCGATTCTTGATAGTAATGGCGTTGAGTCCACGAAAATCTATACAAGGGCGTAATGATCCATCCTTCTTTTTGACGAAGAAGAACCCAGCTCCAGCGGGAGAGGTGGAAGGTCGAATGAAGCCGCGCTGGAGATTCTCCTGTATGTACTCAGATGTGGCTTGAGTTTCAGGTAACGAGAGAGGATAGACCCGGCCCCTGGGAGGAGTCTTGCCAGGTAGAAGGTCGATCGGACAATCCCAAGAACGATGA
>NW_027446856.1:0-43012 GCF_038048845.1 Mixophyes fleayi | reverse complement strand
ATGCTATCTATCTAGTACTATCTATCTATCTATCTATCTAGTCTAATGCGGTCTGGTCTATCTTTAAAGACAGAAAGACATCCGATTTAAAATGACAGCAGTGTACAATGCATATTTTAGGTGGTTATAATTGAATGCTAAAAGCACAATTCTCACTCTCCTAATATAGCTGATTTTTGACAATGAAGCTGCATTTTTCATATGAAGCATTTGATGTCATAAAGATGTAAAGCCTCACAAAGCAGATTCTGGCTATCTGTGTGCAGTTTGTTGTCTCTGAGGTTTCCTCCGGGTGCTGTGGTTTCCTCCCACACTCCAAAAAACACACTGTTAGGTTAATTGGCTGCTATCAAAATTGACCCTAGTCTCTCCCTCTCTGTCTGTGTGTGAGTGTGTGTCTATATTAGGGAATTTAGACTGTAAGCTCCAATAGGGTAGGGACTGATGTGAATGGGTTCTCTGTACAGCGCTGCGCTATTAGTGACACTATATAAATAAATGATAATGAGGATGATGATGATATGTGTTTACTATGCCTATACACATAGCCAGCTTCCACACTTGATTGGCAGATTAATGCATCATTATTGCTAAGTTTGATAACAGTTGTCTAATACAGTGACACTGGTAGAGAAAACCACTATATACATTCACATAAGCAGCTCTCATCATCATCATTTATGGCATAAGACTTCTTTAATTATACTAAGTTTTTGAGCAGGTCTGCATTATACTTAATTATATAAGGGAGATGTACTTTTAGTAAAAAGTAGCTCTCCAATTTCAAAAGTACATCAACGTAGTATTAATACTTAGATTTAAAGGTGTTTTGGGATAAATGAAATACATTCCCAGCAGCCATCTCCCTTTGCCTCTATCTTATTGCATATTTTGTCCTAATGTGCTTTCATATTTACATGTCACCATGTTTCCATTGGCTAGTACCTTAAAGTCAGATGTCTGTCAAGCAAACTGACCAGTGACAGAATTGCTTTGTGAGGTTTACATCTTTATGACATCAAATGCTTCACATGAAAAATGCAGTTCATTGTCAAAAATCAGCTATATTAGGAGAGTGAGAATTGTGTTTTAGCATCAATTACACACTAAATATGCTGTCATTGTGTATTTTTAATGGATGTCTTTCAGTTTTTAAAGATAGACAGACCGATAGATAGATAGATAGATAGATAGATAGATAGATAGATAGATAGATAGATAGATAGAAAGATAGAAAGATAGATAGATAGATAGATAGATAGATAGATAGATAGATAGATAGACAGACAGACAGACTGATTTCAACTGGAAGCAGTGCTTACATATTGCTTAATTTTTGGTGGTTATTAAATAGTATGGGTAGGCAAGAAAAGTGCATATATCTTTTATTAGCATAAACTTACCCAAATGCGCTCTTGCATATTTAAGGCATTCAAAGTAATAATATTTCACAGCATTAATACAGTTATGTACTAGACTGGACAATGGTAAGCAGAGCCAGTACTTATATCAACCATGGCCTTATCTGTGTGAAGTTTGTATGTTCTCCCTGTGTTTGCGTAGGTTTCCTCCGGGTGCTGTGGTTTCCTCCCACACTCCAAAAAACACACTGTTAGGTTAATTGGCTGCTATCAAAATTGACCCTAGTCTCTCCCTCTCTGTCTGTGTGTGAGTGTGTGTCTATATTAGGGAATTTAGACTGTAAGCTCCAATAGGGTAGGGACTGATGTGAATGGGTTCTCTGTACAGCGCTGCGCTATTAGTGACACTATATAAATAAATGATAATGAGGATGATGATGATATGTGTTTACTATGCCTATACACATAGCCAGCTTCCACACTTGATTGGCAGATTAATGCATCATTATTGCTAAGTTTGATAACAGTTGTCTAATACAGTGACACTGGTAGAGAAAACCACTATATACATTCACATAAGCAGCTCTCATCATCATCATTTATGGCATAAGACTTCTTTAATTATACTAAGTTTTTGAGCAGGTCTGCATTATACTTAATTATATAAGGGAGATGTACTTTTAGTAAAAAGTAGCTCTCCAATTTCAAAAGTACATCAACGTAGTATTAATACTTAGATTTAAAGGTGTTTTGGGATAAATGAAATACATTCCCAGCAGCCATCTCCCTTTGCCTCTATCTTATTGCATATTTTGTCCTAATGTGCTTTCATATTTACATGTCACCATGTTTCCATTGGCTAGTACCTTAAAGTCAGATGTCTGTCAAGCAAACTGACCAGTGACAGAATTGCTTTGTGAGGTTTACATCTTTATGACATCAAATGCTTCACATGAAAAATGCAGTTCATTGTCAAAAATCAGCTATATTAGGAGAGTGAGAATTGTGTTTTAGCATCAATTACACACTAAATATGCTGTCATTGTGTATTTTTAATGGATGTCTTTCAGTTTTAAAGATAGACAGACCGATAGATAGATAGATAGATAGATAGATAGATAGATAGATAGATAGATAGATAGATAGATAGAAAGATAGAAAGATAGATAGATAGATAGATAGATAGATAGACAGACAGACAGACTGATTTCAACTGGAAGCAGTGCTTACATATTGCTTAATTTTTGGTGGTTATTAAATAGTATGGGTAGGCAAGAAAAGTGCATATATCTTTTATTAGCATAAACTTACCCAAATGCGCTCTTGCATATTTAAGGCATTCAAAGTAATAATATTTCACAGCATTAATACAGTTATGTACTAGACTGGACAATGGTAAGCAGAGCCAGTACTTATATCAACCATGGCCTTATCTGTGTGAAGTTTGTATGTTCTCCCTGTGTTTGCGTAGGTTTCCTCCGGGTGCTGTGGTTTCCTCCCACACTCCAAAAAACACACTGTTAGGTTAATTGGCTGCTATCAAAATTGACCCTAGTCTCTCCCTCTCTGTCTGTGTGTGAGTGTGTGTCTATATTAGGGAATTTAGACTGTAAGCTCCAATAGGGTAGGGACTGATGTGAATGGGTTCTCTGTACAGCGCTGCGCTATTAGTGACACTATATAAATAAATGATAATGAGGATGATGATGATATGTGTTTACTATGCCTATACACATAGCCAGCTTCCACACTTGATTGGCAGATTAATGCATCATTATTGCTAAGTTTGATAACAGTTGTCTAATACAGTGACACTGGTAGAGAAAACCACTATATACATTCACATAAGCAGCTCTCATCATCATCATTTATGGCATAAGACTTCTTTAATTATACTAAGTTTTTGAGCAGGTCTGCATTATACTTAATTATATAAGGGAGATGTACTTTTAGTAAAAAGTAGCTCTCCAATTTCAAAAGTACATCAACGTAGTATTAATACTTAGATTTAAAGGTGTTTTGGGATAAATGAAATACATTCCCAGCAGCCATCTCCCTTTGCCTCTATCTTATTGCATATTTTGTCCTAATGTGCTTTCATATTTACATGTCACCATGTTTCCATTGGCTAGTACCTTAAAGTCAGATGTCTGTCAAGCAAACTGACCAGTGACAGAATTGCTTTGTGAGGTTTACATCTTTATGACATCAAATGCTTCACATGAAAAATGCAGTTCATTGTCAAAAATCAGCTATATTAGGAGAGTGAGAATTGTGTTTTAGCATCAATTACACACTAAATATGCTGTCATTGTGTATTTTTAATGGATGTCTTTCAGTTTTAAAGATAGACAGACCGATAGATAGATAGATAGATAGATAGATAGATAGATAGATAGATAGATAGAAAGATAGAAAGATAGATAGATAGATAGATAGATAGATAGACAGACAGACAGACTGATTTCAACTGGAAGCAGTGCTTACATATTGCTTAATTTTTGGTGGTTATTAAATAGTATGGGTAGGCAAGAAAAGTGCATATATCTTTTATTAGCATAAACTTACCCAAATGCGCTCTTGCATATTTAAGGCATTCAAAGTAATAATATTTCACAGCATTAATACAGTTATGTACTAGACTGGACAATGGTAAGCAGAGCCAGTACTTATATCAACCATGGCCTTATCTGTGTGAAGTTTGTATGTTCTCCCTGTGTTTGCGTAGGTTTCCTCCGGGTGCTGTGGTTTCCTCCCACACTCCAAAAAACACACTGTTAGGTTAATTGGCTGCTATCAAAATTGACCCTAGTCTCTCCCTCTCTGTCTGTGTGTGAGTGTGTGTCTATATTAGGGAATTTAGACTGTAAGCTCCAATAGGGTAGGGACTGATGTGAATGGGTTCTCTGTACAGCGCTGCGCTATTAGTGACACTATATAAATAAATGATAATGAGGATGATGATGATATGTGTTTACTATGCCTATACACATAGCCAGCTTCCACACTTGATTGGCAGATTAATGCATCATTATTGCTAAGTTTGATAACAGTTGTCTAATACAGTGACACTGGTAGAGAAAACCACTATATACATTCACATAAGCAGCTCTCATCATCATCATTTATGGCATAAGACTTCTTTAATTATACTAAGTTTTTGAGCAGGTCTGCATTATACTTAATTATATAAGGGAGATGTACTTTTAGTAAAAAGTAGCTCTCCAATTTCAAAAGTACATCAACGTAGTATTAATACTTAGATTTAAAGGTGTTTTGGGATAAATGAAATACATTCCCAGCAGCCATCTCCCTTTGCCTCTATCTTATTGCATATTTTGTCCTAATGTGCTTTCATATTTACATGTCACCATGTTTCCATTGGCTAGTACCTTAAAGTCAGATGTCTGTCAAGCAAACTGACCAGTGACAGAATTGCTTTGTGAGGTTTACATCTTTATGACATCAAATGCTTCACATGAAAAATGCAGTTCATTGTCAAAAATCAGCTATATTAGGAGGAAACCTACGCAAACACAGGGAGAACATACAAACTTCACACAGATAAGGCCATGGTTGATATAAGTACTGGCTCTGCTTACCATTGTCCAGTCTAGTACATAACTGTATTAATGCTGTGAAATATTATTACTTTGAATGCCTTAAATATGCAAGAGCGCATTTGGGTAAGTTTATGCTAATAAAAGATATATGCACTTTTCTTGCCTACCCATACTATTTAATAACCACCAAAAATTAAGCAATATGTAAGCACTGCTTCCAGTTGAAATCAGTCTGTCTGTCTGTCTATCTATCTATCTATCTATCTATCTATCTATCTATCTATCTATCTATCTTTCTATCTTTCTATCTATCTATCTATCTATCTATCGGTCTGTCTATCTTTAAAACTGAAAGACATCCATTAAAAATACACAATGACAGCATATTTAGTGTGTAATTGATGCTAAAACACAATTCTCACTCTCCTAATATAGCTGATTTTTGACAATGAACTGCATTTTTCATGTGAAGCATTTGATGTCATAAAGATGTAAACCTCACAAAGCAATTCTGTCACTGGTCAGTTTGCTTGACAGACATCTGACTTTAAGGTACTAGCCAATGGAAACATGGTGACATGTAAATATGAAAGCACATTAGGACAAAATATGCAATAAGATAGAGGCAAAGGGAGATGGCTGCTGGGAATGTATTTCATTTATCCCAAAACACCTTTAAATCTAAGTATTAATACTACGTTGATGTACTTTTGAAATTGGAGAGCTACTTTTTACTAAAAGTACATCTCCCTTATATAATTAAGTATAATGCAGACCTGCTCAAAAACTTAGTATAATTAAAGAAGTCTTATGCCATAAATGATGATGATGAGAGCTGCTTATGTGAATGTATATAGTGGTTTTCTCTACCAGTGTCACTGTATTAGACAACTGTTATCAAACTTAGCAATAATGATGCATTAATCTGCCAATCAAGTGTGGAAGCTGGCTATGTGTATAGGCATAGTAAACACATATCATCATCATCCTCATTATCATTTATTTATATAGTGTCACTAATAGCGCAGCGCTGTACAGAGAACCCATTCACATCAGTCCCTACCCTATTGGAGCTTACAGTCTAAATTCCCTAATATAGACACACACTCACACACAGACAGAGAGGGAGAGACTAGGGTCAATTTTGATAGCAGCCAATTAAACTAACAGTGTGTTTTTTGGAGTGTGGGAGGAAACCACAGCACCCGGAGGAAACCTACGCAAACACAGGGAGAACATACAAACTTCACACAGATAAGGCCATGGTTGATATAAGTACTGGCTCTGCTTACCATTGTCCAGTCTAGTACATAACTGTATTAATGCTGTGAAATATTATTACTTTGAATGCCTTAAATATGCAAGAGCGCATTTGGGTAAGTTTATGCTAATAAAAGATATATGCACTTTTCTTGCCTACCCATACTATTTAATAACCACCAAAAATTAAGCAATATGTAAGCACTGCTTCCAGTTGAAATCAGTCTGTCTGTCTGTCTATCTATCTATCTATCTATCTATCTATCTATCTATCTATCTATCTTTCTATCTTTCTATCTATCTATCTATCTATCTATCGGTCTGTCTATCTTTAAAACTGAAAGACATCCATTAAAAATACACAATGACAGCATATTTAGTGTGTAATTGATGCTAAAACACAATTCTCACTCTCCTAATATAGCGGATTTTTGACAATGAACTGCATTTTTCATGTGAAGCATTTGATGTCATAAAGATGTAAACCTCACAAAGCAATTCTGTCACTGGTCAGTTTGCTTGACAGACATCTGACTTTAAGGTACTAGCCAATGGAAACATGGTGACATGTAAATATGAAAGCACATTAGGACAAAATATGCAATAAGATAGAGGCAAAGGGAGATGGCTGCTGGGAATGTATTTCATTTATCCCAAAACACCTTTAAATCTAAGTATTAATACTACGTTGATGTACTTTTGAAATTGGAGAGCTACTTTTTACTAAAAGTACATCTCCCTTATATAATTAAGTATAATGCAGACCTGCTCAAAAACTTAGTATAATTAAAGAAGTCTTATGCTATAAATGATGATGATGAGAGCTGCTTATGTGAATGTATATAGTGGTTTTCTCTACCAGTGTCACTGTATTAGACAACTGTTATCAAACTTAGCAATAATGATGCATTAATCTGCCAATCAAGTGTGGAAGCTGGCTATGTGTATAGGCATAGTAAACACATATCATCATCATCCTCATTATCATTTATTTATATAGTGTCACTAATAGCGCAGCGCTGTACAGAGAACCCATTCACATCAGTCCCTACCCTATTGGAGCTTACAGTCTAAATTCCCTAATATAGACACACACTCACACACAGACAGAGAGGGAGAGACTAGGGTCAATTTTGATAGCAGCCAATTAAACTAACAGTGTGTTTTTTGGAGTGTGGGAGGAAACCACAGCACCCGGAGGAAACCTACGCAAACACAGGGAGAACATACAAACTTCACACAGATAAGGCCATGGTTGATATAAGTACTGGCTCTGCTTACCATTGTCCAGTCTAGTACATAACTGTATTAATGCTGTGAAATATTATTACTTTGAATGCCTTAAATATGCAAGAGCGCATTTGGGTAAGTTTATGCTAATAAAAGATATATGCACTTTTCTTGCCTACCCATACTATTTAATAACCACCAAAAATTAAGCAATATGTAAGCACTGCTTCCAGTTGAAATCAGTCTGTCTGTCTGTCTATCTATCTATCTATCTATCTATCTATCTATCTATCTATCTATCTATCTATCTTTCTATCTTTCTATCTATCTATCTATCTATCTATCGGTCTGTCTATCTTTAAAACTGAAAGACATCCATTAAAAATACACAATGACAGCATATTTAGTGTGTAATTGATGCTAAAACACAATTCTCACTCTCCTAATATAGCTGATTTTTGACAATGAACTGCATTTTTCATGTGAAGCATTTGATGTCATAAAGATGTAAACCTCACAAAGCAATTCTGTCACTGGTCAGTTTGCTTGACAGACATCTGACTTTAAGGTACTAGCCAATGGAAACATGGTGACATGTAAATATGAAAGCACATTAGGACAAAATATGCAATAAGATAGAGGCAAAGGGAGATGGCTGCTGGGAATGTATTTCATTTATCCCAAAACACCTTTAAATCTAAGTATTAATACTACGTTGATGTACTTTTGAAATTGGAGAGCTACTTTTTACTAAAAGTACATCTCCCTTATATAATTAAGTATAATGCAGACCTGCTCAAAAACTTAGTATAATTAAAGAAGTCTTATGCCATAAATGATGATGATGAGAGCTGCTTATGTGAATGTATATAGTGGTTTTCTCTACCAGTGTCACTGTATTAGACAACTGTTATCAAACTTAGCAATAATGATGCATTAATCTGCCAATCAAGTGTGGAAGCTGGCTATGTGTATAGGCATAGTAAACACATATCATCATCATCCTCATTATCATTTATTTATATAGTGTCACTAATAGCGCAGCGCTGTACAGAGAACCCATTCACATCAGTCCCTACCCTATTGGAGCTTACAGTCTAAATTCCCTAATATAGACACACACTCACACACAGACAGAGAGGGAGAGACTAGGGTCAATTTTGATAGCAGCCAATTAAACTAACAGTGTGTTTTTTGGAGTGTGGGAGGAAACCACAGCACCCGGAGGAAACCTACGCAAACACAGGGAGAACATACAAACTTCACACAGATAAGGCCATGGTTGATATAAGTACTGGCTCTGCTTACCATTGTCCAGTCTAGTACATAACTGTATTAATGCTGTGAAATATTATTACTTTGAATGCCTTAAATATGCAAGAGCGCATTTGGGTAAGTTTATGCTAATAAAAGATATATGCACTTTTCTTGCCTACCCATACTATTTAATAACCACCAAAAATTAAGCAATATGTAAGCACTGCTTCCAGTTGAAATCAGTCTGTCTGTCTGTCTATCTATCTATCTATCTATCTATCTATCTATCTATCTATCTATCTATCTTTCTATCTTTCTATCTATCTATCTATCTATCTATCGGTCTGTCTATCTTTAAAACTGAAAGACATCCATTAAAAATACACAATGACAGCATATTTAGTGTGTAATTGATGCTAAAACACAATTCTCACTCTCCTAATATAGCTGATTTTTGACAATGAACTGCATTTTTCATGTGAAGCATTTGATGTCATAAAGATGTAAACCTCACAAAGCAATTCTGTCACTGGTCAGTTTGCTTGACAGACATCTGACTTTAAGGTACTAGCCAATGGAAACATGGTGACATGTAAATATGAAAGCACATTAGGACAAAATATGCAATAAGATAGAGGCAAAGGGAGATGGCTGCTGGGAATGTATTTCATTTATCCCAAAACACCTTTAAATCTAAGTATTAATACTACGTTGATGTACTTTTGAAATTGGAGAGCTACTTTTTACTAAAAGTACATCTCCCTTATATAATTAAGTATAATGCAGACCTGCTCAAAAACTTAGTATAATTAAAGAAGTCTTATGCCATAAATGATGATGATGAGAGCTGCTTATGTGAATGTATATAGTGGTTTTCTCTACCAGTGTCACTGTATTAGACAACTGTTATCAAACTTAGCAATAATGATGCATTAATCTGCCAATCAAGTGTGGAAGCTGGCTATGTGTATAGGCATAGTAAACACATATCATCATCATCCTCATTATCATTTATTTATATAGTGTCACTAATAGCGCAGCGCTGTACAGAGAACCCATTCACATCAGTCCCTACCCTATTGGAGCTTACAGTCTAAATTCCCTAATATAGACACACACTCACACACAGACAGAGAGGGAGAGACTAGGGTCAATTTTGATAGCAGCCAATTAAACTAACAGTGTGTTTTTTGGAGTGTGGGAGGAAACCACAGCACCCGGAGGAAACCTACGCAAACACAGGGAGAACATACAAACTTCACACAGATAAGGCCATGGTTGATATAAGTACTGGCTCTGCTTACCATTGTCCAGTCTAGTACATAACTGTATTAATGCTGTGAAATATTATTACTTTGAATGCCTTAAATATGCAAGAGCGCATTTGGGTAAGTTTATGCTAATAAAAGATATATGCACTTTTCTTGCCTACCCATACTATTTAATAACCACCAAAAATTAAGCAATATGTAAGCACTGCTTCCAGTTGAAATCAGTCTGTCTGTCTGTCTATCTATCTATCTATCTATCTATCTATCTATCTATCTATCTATCTATCTATCTATCTATCTTTCTATCTTTCTATCTATCTATCTATCTATCTATCGGTCTGTCTATCTTTAAAACTGAAAGACATCCATTAAAAATACACAATGACAGCATATTTAGTGTGTAATTGATGCTAAAACACAATTCTCACTCTCCTAATATAGCTGATTTTTGACAATGAACTGCATTTTTCATGTGAAGCATTTGATGTCATAAAGATGTAAACCTCACAAAGCAATTCTGTCACTGGTCAGTTTGCTTGACAGACATCTGACTTTAAGGTACTAGCCAATGGAAACATGGTGACATGTAAATATGAAAGCACATTAGGACAAAATATGCAATAAGATAGAGGCAAAGGGAGATGGCTGCTGGGAATGTATTTCATTTATCCCAAAACACCTTTAAATCTAAGTATTAATACTACGTTGATGTACTTTTGAAATTGGAGAGCTACTTTTTACTAAAAGTACATCTCCCTTATATAATTAAGTATAATGCAGACCTGCTCAAAAACTTAGTATAATTAAAGAAGTCTTATGCCATAAATGATGATGATGAGAGCTGCTTATGTGGATGTATATAGTGGTTTTCTCTACCAGTGTCACTGTATTAGACAACTGTTATCAAACTTAGCAATAATGATGCATTAATCTGCCAATCAAGTGTGGAAGCTGGCTATGTGTATAGGCATAGTAAACACATATCATCATCATCCTCATTATCATTTATTTATATAGTGTCACTAATAGCGCAGCGCTGTACAGAGAACCCATTCACATCAGTCCCTACCCTATTGGAGCTTACAGTCTAAATTCCCTAATATAGACACACACTCACACACAGACAGAGAGGGAGAGACTAGGGTCAATTTTGATAGCAGCCAATTAACCTAACAGTGTGTTTTTTGGAGTGTGGGAGGAAACCACAGCACCCGGAGGAAACCTACGCAAACACAGGGAGAACATACAAACTTCACACAGATAAGGCCATGGTTGATATAAGTACTGGCTCTGCTTACCATTGTCCAGTCTAGTACATAACTGTATTAATGCTGTGAAATATTATTACTTTGAATGCCTTAAATATGCAAGAGCGCATTTGGGTAAGTTTATGCTAATAAAAGATATATGCACTTTTCTTGCCTACCCATACTATTTAATAACCACCAAAAATTAAGCAATATGTAAGCACTGCTTCCAGTTGAAATCAGTCTGTCTGTCTGTCTATCTATCTATCTATCTATCTATCTATCTATCTATCTATCTATCTATCTATCTATCTATCTATCTTTCTATCTTTCTATCTATCTATCTATCTATCTATCTATCTATCTATCGGTCTGTCTATCTTTAAAACTGAAAGACATCCATTAAAAATACACAATGACAGCATATTTAGTGTGTAATTGATGCTAAAACACAATTCTCACTCTCCTAATATAGCTGATTTTTGACAATGAACTGCATTTTTCATGTGAAGCATTTGATGTCATAAAGATGTAAACCTCACAAAGCAATTCTGTCACTGGTCAGTTTGCTTGACAGACATCTGACTTTAAGGTACTAGCCAATGGAAACATGGTGACATGTAAATATGAAAGCACATTAGGACAAAATATGCAATAAGATAGAGGCAAAGGGAGATGGCTGCTGGGAATGTATTTCATTTATCCCAAAACACCTTTAAATCTAAGTATTAATACTACGTTGATGTACTTTTGAAATTGGAGAGCTACTTTTTACTAAAAGTACATCTCCCTTATATAATTAAGTATAATGCAGACCTGCTCAAAAACTTAGTATAATTAAAGAAGTCTTATGCCATAAATGATGATGATGAGAGCTGCTTATGTGAATGTATATAGTGGTTTTCTCTACCAGTGTCACTGTATTAGACAACTGTTATCAAACTTAGCAATAATGATGCATTAATCTGCCAATCAAGTGTGGAAGCTGGCTATGTGTATAGGCATAGTAAACACATATCATCATCATCCTCATTATCATTTATTTATATAGTGTCACTAATAGCGCAGCGCTGTACAGAGAACCCATTCACATCAGTCCCTACCCTATTGGAGCTTACAGTCTAAATTCCCTAATATAGACACACACTCACACACAGACAGAGAGGGAGAGACTAGGGTCAATTTTGATAGCAGCCAATTAACCTAACAGTGTGTTTTTTGGAGTGTGGGAGGAAACCACAGCACCCGGAGGAAACCTACGCAAACACAGGGAGAACATACAAACTTCACACAGATAAGGCCATGGTTGATATAAGTACTGGCTCTGCTTACCATTGTCCAGTCTAGTACATAACTGTATTAATGCTGTGAAATATTATTACTTTGAATGCCTTAAATATGCAAGAGCGCATTTGGGTAAGTTTATGCTAATAAAAGATATATGCACTTTTCTTGCCTACCCATACTATTTAATAACCACCAAAAATTAAGCAATATGTAAGCACTGCTTCCAGTTGAAATCAGTCTGTCTGTCTGTCTATCTATCTATCTATCTATCTATCTATCTATCTATCTATCTATCTATCTATCTATCTTTCTATCTTTCTATCTATCTATCTATCTATCTATCTATCTATCTATCGGTCTGTCTATCTTTAAAACTGAAAGACATCCATTAAAAATACACAATGACAGCATATTTAGTGTGTAATTGATGCTAAAACACAATTCTCACTCTCCTAATATAGCTGATTTTTGACAATGAACTGCATTTTTCATGTGAAGCATTTGATGTCATAAAGATGTAAACCTCACAAAGCAATTCTGTCACTGGTCAGTTTGCTTGACTGACATCTGACTTTAAGGTACTAGCCAATGGAAACATGGTGACATGTAAATATGAAAGCACATTAGGACAAAATATGCAATAAGATAGAGGCAAAGGGAGATGGCTGCTGGGAATGTATTTCATTTATCCCAAAACACCTTTAAATCTAAGTATTAATACTATGTTGATGTACTTTTGAAATTGGAGAGCTACTTTTTACTAAAAGTACATCTCCCTTATATAATTAAGTATAATGCAGACCTGCTCAAAAACTTAGTATAATTAAAGAAGTCTTATGCCATAAATGATGATGATGAGAGCTGCTTATGTGAATGTATATAGTGGTTTTCTCTACCAGTGTCACTGTATTAGACAACTGTTATCAAACTTAGCAATAATGATGCATTAATCTGCCAATCAAGTGTGGAAGCTGGCTATGTGTATAGGTATAGTAAACACATATCATCATCATCCTCATTATCATTTATTTATATAGTGTCACTAATAGCGCAGCGCTGTACAGAGAACCCATTCACATCAGTCCCTACCCTATTGGAGCTTACAGTCTAAATTCCCTAATATAGACACACACTCACACACAGACAGAGAGGGAGAGACTAGGGTCAATTTTGATAGCAGCCAATTAAACTAACAGTGTGTTTTTTGGAGTGTGGGAGGAAACCACAGCACCCGGAGGAAACCTACGCAAACACAGGGAGAACATACAAACTTCACACAGATAAGGCCATGGTTGATATAAGTACTGGCTCTGCTTACCATTGTCCAGTCTAGTACATAACTGTATTAATGCTGTGAAATATTATTACTTTGAATGCCTTAAATATGCAAGAGCGCATTTGGGTAAGTTTATGCTAATAAAAGATATATGCACTTTTCTTGCCTACCCATACTATTTAATAACCACCAAAAATTAAGCAATATGTAAGCACTGCTTCCAGTTGAAATCAGTCTGTCTGTCTGTATATCTATCTATCTATCTATCTATCTATCTATCTATCTATCTATCTATCTTTCTATCTTTCTATCTATCTATCTATCTATCTATCGGTCTGTCTATCTTTAAAACTGAAAGACATCCATTAAAAATACACAATGACAGCATATTTAGTGTGTAATTGATGCTAAAACACAATTCTCACTCTCCTAATATAGCTGATTTTTGACAATGAACTGCATTTTTCATGTGAAGCATTTGATGTCATAAAGATGTAAACCTCACAAAGCAATTCTGTCACTGGTCAGTTTGCTTGACAGACATCTGACTTTAAGGTACTAGCCAATGGAAACATGGTGACATGTAAATATGAAAGCACATTAGGACAAAATATGCAATAAGATAGAGGCAAAGGGAGATGGCTGCTGGGAATGTATTTCATTTATCCCAAAACACCTTTAAATCTAAGTATTAATACTACGTTGATGTACTTTTGAAATTGGAGAGCTACTTTTTACTAAAAGTACATCTCCCTTATATAATTAAGTATAATGCAGACCTGCTCAAAAACTTAGTATAATTAAAGAAGTCTTATGCCATAAATGATGATGATGAGAGCTGCTTATGTGAATGTATATAGTGGTTTTCTCTACCAGTGTCACTGTATTAGACAACTGTTATCAAACTTAGCAATAATGATGCATTAATCTGCCAATCAAGTGTGGAAGCTGGCTATGTGTATAGGCATAGTAAACACATATCATCATCATCCTCATTATCATTTATTTATATAGTGTCACTAATAGCGCAGCGCTGTACAGAGAACCCATTCACATCAGTCCCTACCCTATTGGAGCTTACAGTCTAAATTCCCTAATATAGACACACACTCACACACAGACAGAGAGGGAGAGACTAGGGTCAATTTTGATAGCAGCCAATTAACCTAACAGTGTGTTTTTTGGAGTGTGGGAGGAAACCACAGCACCCGGAGGAAACCTACGCAAACACAGGGAGAACATACAAACTTCACACAGATAAGGCCATGGTTGATATAAGTACTGGCTCTGCTTACCATTGTCCAGTCTAGTACATAACTGTATTAATGCTGTGAAATATTATTACTTTGAATGCCTTAAATATGCAAGAGCGCATTTGGGTAAGTTTATGCTAATAAAAGATATATGCACTTTTCTTGCCTACCCATACTATTTAATAACCACCAAAAATTAAGCAATATGTAAGCACTGCTTCCAGTTGAAATCAGTCTGTCTGTCTGTCTATCTATCTATCTATCTATCTATCTATCTATCTATCTATCTATCTATCTATCTATCTATCTATCTTTCTATCTTTCTATCTATCTATCTATCTATCTATCTATCTATCTATCGGTCTGTCTATCTTTAAAACTGAAAGACATCCATTAAAAATACACAATGACAGCATATTTAGTGTGTAATTGATGCTAAAACACAATTCTCACTCTCCTAATATAGCTGATTTTTGACAATGAACTGCATTTTTCATGTGAAGCATTTGATGTCATAAAGATGTAAACCTCACAAAGCAATTCTGTCACTGGTCAGTTTGCTTGACAGACATCTGACTTTAAGGTACTAGCCAATGGAAACATGGTGACATGTAAATATGAAAGCACATTAGGACAAAATATGCAATAAGATAGAGGCAAAGGGAGATGGCTGCTGGGAATGTATTTCATTTATCCCAAAACACCTTTAAATCTAAGTATTAATACTACGTTGATGTACTTTTGAAATTGGAGAGCTACTTTTTACTAAAAGTACATCTCCCTTATATAATTAAGTATAATGCAGACCTGCTCAAAAACTTAGTATAATTAAAGAAGTCTTATGCCATAAATGATGATGATGAGAGCTGCTTATGTGAATGTATATAGTGGTTTTCTCTACCAGTGTCACTGTATTAGACAACTGTTATCAAACTTAGCAATAATGATGCATTAATCTGCCAATCAAGTGTGGAAGCTGGCTATGTGTATAGGCATAGTAAACACATATCATCATCATCCTCATTATCATTTATTTATATAGTGTCACTAATAGCGCAGCGCTGTACAGAGAACCCATTCACATCAGTCCCTACCCTATTGGAGCTTACAGTCTAAATTCCCTAATATAGACACACACTCACACACAGACAGAGAGGGAGAGACTAGGGTCAATTTTGATAGCAGCCAATTAACCTAACAGTGTGTTTTTTGGAGTGTGGGAGGAAACCACAGCACCCGGAGGAAACCTACGCAAACACAGGGAGAACATACAAACTTCACACAGATAAGGCCATGGTTGATATAAGTACTGGCTCTGCTTACCATTGTCCAGTCTAGTACATAACTGTATTAATGCTGTGAAATATTATTACTTTGAATGCCTTAAATATGCAAGAGCGCATTTGGGTAAGTTTATGCTAATAAAAGATATATGCACTTTTCTTGCCTACCCATACTATTTAATAACCACCAAAAATTAAGCAATATGTAAGCACTGCTTCCAGTTGAAATCAGTCTGTCTGTCTGTCTATCTATCTATCTATCTATCTATCTATCTATCTATCTATCTATCTATCTATCTATCTATCTATCTATCTTTCTATCTTTCTATCTATCTATCTATCTATCTATCTATCTATCTATCGGTCTGTCTATCTTTAAAACTGAAAGACATCCATTAAAAATACACAATGACAGCATATTTAGTGTGTAATTGATGCTAAAACACAATTCTCACTCTCCTAATATAGCTGATTTTTGACAATGAACTGCATTTTTCATGTGAAGCATTTGATGTCATAAAGATGTAAACCTCACAAAGCAATTCTGTCACTGGTCAGTTTGCTTGACTGACATCTGACTTTAAGGTACTAGCCAATGGAAACATGGTGACATGTAAATATGAAAGCACATTAGGACAAAATATGCAATAAGATAGAGGCAAAGGGAGATGGCTGCTGTGAATGTATTTCATTTATCCCAAAACACCTTTAAATCTAAGTATTAATACTATGTTGATGTACTTTTGAAATTGGAGAGCTACTTTTTACTAAAAGTACATCTCCCTTATATAATTAAGTATAATGCAGACCTGCTCAAAAACTTAGTATAATTAAAGAAGTCTTATGCCATAAATGATGATGATGAGAGCTGCTTATGTGAATGTATATAGTGGTTTTCTCTACCAGTGTCACTGTATTAGACAACTGTTATCAAACTTAGCAATAATGATGCATTAATCTGCCAATCAAGTGTGGAAGCTGGCTATGTGTATAGGCATAGTAAACACATATCATCATCATCCTCATTATCATTTATTTATATAGTGTCACTAATAGCGCAGCGCTGTACAGAGAACCCATTCACATCAGTCCCTACCCTATTGGAGCTTACAGTCTAAATTCCCTAATATAGACACACACTCACACACAGACAGAGAGGGAGAGACTAGGGTCAATTTTGATAGCAGCCAATTAAACTAACAGTGTGTTTTTTGGAGTGTGGGAGGAAACCACAGCACCCGGAGGAAACCTACGCAAACACAGGGAGAACATACAAACTTCACACAGATAAGGCCATGGTTGATATAAGTACTGGCTCTGCTTACCATTGTCCAGTCTAGTACATAACTGTATTAATGCTGTGAAATATTATTACTTTGAATGCCTTAAATATGCAAGAGCGCATTTGGGTAAGTTTATGCTAATAAAAGATATATGCACTTTTCTTGCCTACCCATACTATTTAATAACCACCAAAAATTAAGCAATATGTAAGCACTGCTTCCAGTTGAAATCAGTCTGTCTGTCTGTCTATCTATCTATCTATCTATCTATCTATCTATCTATCTATCTATCTATCTATCTATCTTTCTATCTTTCTATCTATCTATCTATCTATCTATCTATCGGTCTGTCTATCTTTAAAACTGAAAGACATCCATTAAAAATACACAATGACAGCATATTTAGTGTGTAATTGATGCTAAAACACAATTCTCACTCTCCTAATATAGCTGATTTTTGACAATGAACTGCATTTTTCATGTGAAGCATTTGATGTCATAAAGATGTAAACCTCACAAAGCAATTCTGTCACTGGTCAGTTTGCTTGACAGACATCTGACTTTAAGGTACTAGCCAATGGAAACATGGTGACATGTAAATATGAAAGCACATTAGGACAAAATATGCAATAAGATAGAGGCAAAGGGAGATGGCTGCTGGGAATGTATTTCATTTATCCCAAAACACCTTTAAATCTAAGTATTAATACTACGTTGATGTACTTTTGAAATTGGAGAGCTACTTTTTACTAAAAGTACATCTCCCTTATATAATTAAGTATAATGCAGACCTGCTCAAAAACTTAGTATAATTAAAGAAGTCTTATGCCATAAATGATGATGATGAGAGCTGCTTATGTGAATGTATATAGTGGTTTTCTCTACCAGTGTCACTGTATTAGACAACTGTTATCAAACTTAGCAATAATGATGCATTAATCTGCCAATCAAGTGTGGAAGCTGGCTATGTGTATAGGCATAGTAAACACATATCATCATCATCCTCATTATCATTTATTTATATAGTGTCACTAATAGCGCAGCGCTGTACAGAGAACCCATTCACATCAGTCCCTACCCTATTGGAGCTTACAGTCTAAATTCCCTAATATAGACACACACTCACACACAGACAGAGAGGGAGAGACTAGGGTCAATTTTGATAGCAGCCAATTAAACTAACAGTGTGTTTTTTGGAGTGTGGGAGGAAACCACAGCACCCGGAGGAAACCTACGCAAACACAGGGAGAACATACAAACTTCACACAGATAAGGCCATGGTTGATATAAGTACTGGCTCTGCTTACCATTGTCCAGTCTAGTACATAACTGTATTAATGCTGTGAAATATTATTACTTTGAATGCCTTAAATATGCAAGAGCGCATTTGGGTAAGTTTATGCTAATAAAAGATATATGCACTTTTCTTGCCTACCCATACTATTTAATAACCACCAAAAATTAAGCAATATGTAAGCACTGCTTCCAGTTGAAATCAGTCTGTCTGTCTGTCTATCTATCTATCTATCTATCTATCTATCTATCTATCTATCTATCTATCTATCTTTCTATCTTTCTATCTATCTATCTATCTATCTATCGGTCTGTCTATCTTTAAAACTGAAAGACATCCATTAAAAATACACAATGACAGCATATTTAGTGTGTAATTGATGCTAAAACACAATTCTCACTCTCCTAATATAGCTGATTTTTGACAATGAACTGCATTTTTCATGTGAAGCATTTGATGTCATAAAGATGTAAACCTCACAAAGCAATTCTGTCACTGGTCAGTTTGCTTGACAGACATCTGACTTTAAGGTACTAGCCAATGGAAACATGGTGACATGTAAATATGAAAGCACATTAGGACAAAATATGCAATAAGATAGAGGCAAAGGGAGATGGCTGCTGGGAATGTATTTCATTTATCCCAAAACACCTTTAAATCTAAGTATTAATACTACGTTGATGTACTTTTGAAATTGGAGAGCTACTTTTTACTAAAAGTACATCTCCCTTATATAATTAAGTATAATGCAGACCTGCTCAAAAACTTAGTATAATTAAAGAAGTCTTATGCCATAAATGATGATGATGAGAGCTGCTTATGTGAATGTATATAGTGGTTTTCTCTACCAGTGTCACTGTATTAGACAACTGTTATCAAACTTAGCAATAATGATGCATTAATCTGCCAATCAAGTGTGGAAGCTGGCTATGTGTATAGGCATAGTAAACACATATCATCATCATCCTCATTATCATTTATTTATATAGTGTCACTAATAGCGCAGCGCTGTACAGAGAACCCATTCACATCAGTCCCTACCCTATTGGAGCTTACAGTCTAAATTCCCTAATATAGACACACACTCACACACAGACAGAGAGGGAGAGACTAGGGTCAATTTTGATAGCAGCCAATTAAACTAACAGTGTGTTTTTTGGAGTGTGGGAGGAAACCACAGCACCCGGAGGAAACCTACGCAAACACAGGGAGAACATACAAACTTCACACAGATAAGGCCATGGTTGATATAAGTACTGGCTCTGCTTACCATTGTCCAGTCTAGTACATAACTGTATTAATGCTGTGAAATATTATTACTTTGAATGCCTTAAATATGCAAGAGCGCATTTGGGTAAGTTTATGCTAATAAAAGATATATGCACTTTTCTTGCCTACCCATACTATTTAATAACCACCAAAAATTAAGCAATATGTAAGCACTGCTTCCAGTTGAAATCAGTCTGTCTGTCTGTCTATCTATCTATCTATCTATCTATCTATCTATCTATCTATCTATCTATCTATCTTTCTATCTTTCTATCTATCTATCTATCTATCTATCGGTCTGTCTATCTTTAAAACTGAAAGACATCCATTAAAAATACACAATGACAGCATATTTAGTGTGTAATTGATGCTAAAACACAATTCTCACTCTCCTAATATAGCTGATTTTTGACAATGAACTGCATTTTTCATGTGAAGCATTTGATGTCATAAAGATGTAAACCTCACAAAGCAATTCTGTCACTGGTCAGTTTGCTTGACAGACATCTGACTTTAAGGTACTAGCCAATGGAAACATGGTGACATGTAAATATGAAAGCACATTAGGACAAAATATGCAATAAGATAGAGGCAAAGGGAGATGGCTGCTGGGAATGTATTTCATTTATCCCAAAACACCTTTAAATCTAAGTATTAATACTACGTTGATGTACTTTTGAAATTGGAGAGCTACTTTTTACTAAAAGTACATCTCCCTTATATAATTAAGTATAATGCAGACCTGCTCAAAAACTTAGTATAATTAAAGAAGTCTTATGCCATAAATGATGATGATGAGAGCTGCTTATGTGAATGTATATAGTGGTTTTCTCTACCAGTGTCACTGTATTAGACAACTGTTATCAAACTTAGCAATAATGATGCATTAATCTGCCAATCAAGTGTGGAAGCTGGCTATGTGTATAGGCATAGTAAACACATATCATCATCATCCTCATTATCATTTATTTATATAGTGTCACTAATAGCGCAGCGCTGTACAGAGAACCCATTCACATCAGTCCCTACCCTATTGGAGCTTACAGTCTAAATTCCCTAATATAGACACACACTCACACACAGACAGAGAGGGAGAGACTAGGGTCAATTTTGATAGCAGCCAATTAACCTAACAGTGTGTTTTTTGGAGTGTGGGAGGAAACCACAGCACCCGGAGGAAACCTACGCAAACACAGGGAGAACATACAAACTTCACACAGATAAGGCCATGGTTGATATAAGTACTGGCTCTGCTTACCATTGTCCAGTCTAGTACATAACTGTATTAATGCTGTGAAATATTATTACTTTGAATGCCTTAAATATGCAAGAGCGCATTTGGGTAAGTTTATGCTAATAAAAGATATATGCACTTTTCTTGCCTACCCATACTATTTAATAACCACCAAAAATTAAGCAATATGTAAGCACTGCTTCCAGTTGAAATCAGTCTGTCTGTCTGTCTATCTATCTATCTATCTATCTATCTATCTATCTATCTATCTATCTATCTATCTTTCTATCTTTCTATCTATCTATCTATCTATCTATCTATCTATCTATCTATCGGTCTGTCTATCTTTAAAACTGAAAGACATCCATTAAAAATACACAATGACAGCATATTTAGTGTGTAATTGATGCTAAAACACAATTCTCACTCTCCTAATATAGCTGATTTTTGACAATGAACTGCATTTTTCATGTGAAGCATTTGATGTCATAAAGATGTAAACCTCACAAAGCAATTCTGTCACTGGTCAGTTTGCTTGACTGACATCTGACTTTAAGGTACTAGCCAATGGAAACATGGTGACATGTAAATATGAAAGCACATTAGGACAAAATATGCAATAAGATAGAGGCAAAGGGAGATGGCTGCTGGGAATGTATTTCATTTATCCCAAAACACCTTTAAATCTAAGTATTAATACTATGTTGATGTACTTTTGAAATTGGAGAGCTACTTTTTACTAAAAGTACATCTCCCTTATATAATTAAGTATAATGCAGACCTGCTCAAAAACTTAGTATAATTAAAGAAGTCTTATGCCATAAATGATGATGATGAGAGCTGCTTATGTGAATGTATATAGTGGTTTTCTCTACCAGTGTCACTGTATTAGACAACTGTTATCAAACTTAGCAATAATGATGCATTAATCTGCCAATCAAGTGTGGAAGCTGGCTATGTGTATAGGCATAGTAAACACATATCATCATCATCCTCATTATCATTTATTTATATAGTGTCACTAATAGCGCAGCGCTGTACAGAGAACCCATTCACATCAGTCCCTACCCTATTGGAGCTTACAGTCTAAATTCCCTAATATAGACACACACTCACACACAGACAGAGAGGGAGAGACTAGGGTCAATTTTGATAGCAGCCAATTAAACTAACAGTGTGTTTTTTGGAGTGTGGGAGGAAACCACAGCACCCGGAGGAAACCTACGCAAACACAGGGAGAACATACAAACTTCACACAGATAAGGCCATGGTTGATATAAGTACTGGCTCTGCTTACCATTGTCCAGTCTAGTACATAACTGTATTAATGCTGTGAAATATTATTACTTTGAATGCCTTAAATATGCAAGAGCGCATTTGGGTAAGTTTATGCTAATAAAAGATATATGCACTTTTCTTGCCTACCCATACTATTTAATAACCACCAAAAATTAAGCAATATGTAAGCACTGCTTCCAGTTGAAATCAGTCTGTCTGTCTGTCTATCTATCTATCTATCTATCTATCTATCTATCTATCTATCTATCTATCTATCTATCTTTCTATCTTTCTATCTATCTATCTATCTATCTATCGGTCTGTCTATCTTTAAAACTGAAAGACATCCATTAAAAATACACAATGACAGCATATTTAGTGTGTAATTGATGCTAAAACACAATTCTCACTCTCCTAATATAGCTGATTTTTGACAATGAACTGCATTTTTCATGTGAAGCATTTGATGTCATAAAGATGTAAACCTCACAAAGCAATTCTGTCACTGGTCAGTTTGCTTGACAGACATCTGACTTTAAGGTACTAGCCAATGGAAACATGGTGACATGTAAATATGAAAGCACATTAGGACAAAATATGCAATAAGATAGAGGCAAAGGGAGATGGCTGCTGGGAATGTATTTCATTTATCCCAAAACACCTTTAAATCTAAGTATTAATACTACGTTGATGTACTTTTGAAATTGGAGAGCTACTTTTTACTAAAAGTACATCTCCCTTATATAATTAAGTATAATGCAGACCTGCTCAAAAACTTAGTATAATTAAAGAAGTCTTATGCCATAAATGATGATGATGAGAGCTGCTTATGTGAATGTATATAGTGGTTTTCTCTACCAGTGTCACTGTATTAGACAACTGTTATCAAACTTAGCAATAATGATGCATTAATCTGCCAATCAAGTGTGGAAGCTGGCTATGTGTATAGGCATAGTAAACACATATCATCATCATCCTCATTATCATTTATTTATATAGTGTCACTAATAGCGCAGCGCTGTACAGAGAACCCATTCACATCAGTCCCTACCCTATTGGAGCTTACAGTCTAAATTCCCTAATATAGACACACACTCACACACAGACAGAGAGGGAGAGACTAGGGTCAATTTTGATAGCAGCCAATTAAACTAACAGTGTGTTTTTTGGAGTGTGGGAGGAAACCACAGCACCCGGAGGAAACCTACGCAAACACAGGGAGAACATACAAACTTCACACAGATAAGGCCATGGTTGATATAAGTACTGGCTCTGCTTACCATTGTCCAGTCTAGTACATAACTGTATTAATGCTGTGAAATATTATTACTTTGAATGCCTTAAATATGCAAGAGCGCATTTGGGTAAGTTTATGCTAATAAAAGATATATGCACTTTTCTTGCCTACCCATACTATTTAATAACCACCAAAAATTAAGCAATATGTAAGCACTGCTTCCAGTTGAAATCAGTCTGTCTGTCTGTCTATCTATCTATCTATCTATCTATCTATCTATCTATCTATCTATCTATCTTTCTATCTTTCTATCTATCTATCTATCTATCTATCGGTCTGTCTATCTTTAAAACTGAAAGACATCCATTAAAAATACACAATGACAGCATATTTAGTGTGTAATTGATGCTAAAACACAATTCTCACTCTCCTAATATAGCTGATTTTTGACAATGAACTGCATTTTTCATGTGAAGCATTTGATGTCATAAAGATGTAAACCTCACAAAGCAATTCTGTCACTGGTCAGTTTGCTTGACAGACATCTGACTTTAAGGTACTAGCCAATGGAAACATGGTGACATGTAAATATGAAAGCACATTAGGACAAAATATGCAATAAGATAGAGGCAAAGGGAGATGGCTGCTGGGAATGTATTTCATTTATCCCAAAACACCTTTAAATCTAAGTATTAATACTACGTTGATGTACTTTTGAAATTGGAGAGCTACTTTTTACTAAAAGTACATCTCCCTTATATAATTAAGTATAATGCAGACCTGCTCAAAAACTTAGTATAATTAAAGAAGTCTTATGCCATAAATGATGATGATGAGAGCTGCTTATGTGAATGTATATAGTGGTTTTCTCTACCAGTGTCACTGTATTAGACAACTGTTATCAAACTTAGCAATAATGATGCATTAATCTGCCAATCAAGTGTGGAAGCTGGCTATGTGTATAGGCATAGTAAACACATATCATCATCATCCTCATTATCATTTATTTATATAGTGTCACTAATAGCGCAGCGCTGTACAGAGAACCCATTCACATCAGTCCCTACCCTATTGGAGCTTACAGTCTAAATTCCCTAATATAGACACACACTCACATACAGACAGAGAGGGAGAGACTAGGGTCAATTTTGATAGCAGCCAATTAACCTAACAGTGTGTTTTTTGGAGTGTGGGAGGAAACCACAGCACCCGGAGGAAACCTACGCAAACACAGGGAGAACATACAAACTTCACACAGATAAGGCCATGGTTGATATAAGTACTGGCTCTGCTTACCATTGTCCAGTCTAGTACATAACTGTATTAATGCTGTGAAATATTATTACTTTGAATGCCTTAAATATGCAAGAGCGCATTTGGGTAAGTTTATGCTAATAAAAGATATATGCACTTTTCTTGCCTACCCATACTATTTAATAACCACCAAAAATTAAGCAATATGTAAGCACTGCTTCCAGTTGAAATCAGTCTGTCTGTCTGTCTATCTATCTATCTATCTATCTATCTATCTATCTATCTATCTATCTATCTATCTTTCTATCTTTCTATCTATCTATCTATCTATCTATCTATCTATCTATCGGTCTGTCTATCTTTAAAACTGAAAGACATCCATTAAAAATACACAATGACAGCATATTTAGTGTGTAATTGATGCTAAAACACAATTCTCACTCTCCTAATATAGCTGATTTTTGACAATGAACTGCATTTTTCATGTGAAGCATTTGATGTCATAAAGATGTAAACCTCACAAAGCAATTCTGTCACTGGTCAGTTTGCTTGACTGACATCTGACTTTAAGGTACTAGCCAATGGAAACATGGTGACATGTAAATATGAAAGCACATTAGGACAAAATATGCAATAAGATAGAGGCAAAGGGAGATGGCTGCTGGGAATGTATTTCATTTATCCCAAAACACCTTTAAATCTAAGTATTAATACTATGTTGATGTACTTTTGAAATTGGAGAGCTACTTTTTACTAAAAGTACATCTCCCTTATATAATTAAGTATAATGCAGACCTGCTCAAAAACTTAGTATAATTAAAGAAGTCTTATGCCATAAATGATGATGATGAGAGCTGCTTATGTGAATGTATATAGTGGTTTTCTCTACCAGTGTCACTGTATTAGACAACTGTTATCAAACTTAGCAATAATGATGCATTAATCTGCCAATCAAGTGTGGAAGCTGGCTATGTGTATAGGCATAGTAAACACATATCATCATCATCCTCATTATCATTTATTTATATAGTGTCACTAATAGCGCAGCGCTGTACAGAGAACCCATTCACATCAGTCCCTACCCTATTGGAGCTTACAGTCTAAATTCCCTAATATAGACACACACTCACACACAGACAGAGAGGGAGAGACTAGGGTCAATTTTGATAGCAGCCAATTAAACTAACAGTGTGTTTTTTGGAGTGTGGGAGGAAACCACAGCACCCGGAGGAAACCTACGCAAACACAGGGAGAACATACAAACTTCACACAGATAAGGCCATGGTTGATATAAGTACTGGCTCTGCTTACCATTGTCCAGTCTAGTACATAACTGTATTAATGCTGTGAAATATTATTACTTTGAATGCCTTAAATATGCAAGAGCGCATTTGGGTAAGTTTATGCTAATAAAAGATATATGCACTTTTCTTGCCTACCCATACTATTTAATAACCACCAAAAATTAAGCAATATGTAAGCACTGCTTCCAGTTGAAATCAGTCTGTCTGTCTGTCTATCTATCTATCTATCTATCTATCTATCTATCTATCTATCTATCTATCTATCTTTCTATCTTTCTATCTATCTATCTATCTATCTATCGGTCTGTCTATCTTTAAAACTGAAAGACATCCATTAAAAATACACAATGACAGCATATTTAGTGTGTAATTGATGCTAAAACACAATTCTCACTCTCCTAATATAGCTGATTTTTGACAATGAACTGCATTTTTCATGTGAAGCATTTGATGTCATAAAGATGTAAACCTCACAAAGCAATTCTGTCACTGGTCAGTTTGCTTGACAGACATCTGACTTTAAGGTACTAGCCAATGGAAACATGGTGACATGTAAATATGAAAGCACATTAGGACAAAATATGCAATAAGATAGAGGCAAAGGGAGATGGCTGCTGGGAATGTATTTCATTTATCCCAAAACACCTTTAAATCTAAGTATTAATACTACGTTGATGTACTTTTGAAATTGGAGAGCTACTTTTTACTAAAAGTACATCTCCCTTATATAATTAAGTATAATGCAGACCTGCTCAAAAACTTAGTATAATTAAAGAAGTCTTATGCCATAAATGATGATGATGAGAGCTGCTTATGTGAATGTATATAGTGGTTTTCTCTACCAGTGTCACTGTATTAGACAACTGTTATCAAACTTAGCAATAATGATGCATTAATCTGCCAATCAAGTGTGGAAGCTGGCTATGTGTATAGGCATAGTAAACACATATCATCATCATCCTCATTATCATTTATTTATATAGTGTCACTAATAGCGCAGCGCTGTACAGAGAACCCATTCACATCAGTCCCTACCCTATTGGAGCTTACAGTCTAAATTCCCTAATATAGACACACACTCACACACAGACAGAGAGGGAGAGACTAGGGTCAATTTTGATAGCAGCCAATTAAACTAACAGTGTGTTTTTTGGAGTGTGGGAGGAAACCACAGCACCCGGAGGAAACCTACGCAAACACAGGGAGAACATACAAACTTCACACAGATAAGGCCATGGTTGATATAAGTACTGGCTCTGCTTACCATTGTCCAGTCTAGTACATAACTGTATTAATGCTGTGAAATATTATTACTTTGAATGCCTTAAATATGCAAGAGCGCATTTGGGTAAGTTTATGCTAATAAAAGATATATGCACTTTTCTTGCCTACCCATACTATTTAATAACCACCAAAAATTAAGCAATATGTAAGCACTGCTTCCAGTTGAAATCAGTCTGTCTGTCTGTCTATCTATCTATCTATCTATCTATCTATCTATCTATCTATCTATCTATCTATCTTTCTATCTTTCTATCTATCTATCTATCTATCTATCGGTCTGTCTATCTTTAAAACTGAAAGACATCCATTAAAAATACACAATGACAGCATATTTAGTGTGTAATTGATGCTAAAACACAATTCTCACTCTCCTAATATAGCTGATTTTTGACAATGAACTGCATTTTTCATGTGAAGCATTTGATGTCATAAAGATGTAAACCTCACAAAGCAATTCTGTCACTGGTCAGTTTGCTTGACAGACATCTGACTTTAAGGTACTAGCCAATGGAAACATGGTGACATGTAAATATGAAAGCACATTAGGACAAAATATGCAATAAGATAGAGGCAAAGGGAGATGGCTGCTGGGAATGTATTTCATTTATCCCAAAACACCTTTAAATCTAAGTATTAATACTACGTTGATGTACTTTTGAAATTGGAGAGCTACTTTTTACTAAAAGTACATCTCCCTTATATAATTAAGTATAATGCAGACCTGCTCAAAAACTTAGTATAATTAAAGAAGTCTTATGCCATAAATGATGATGATGAGAGCTGCTTATGTGAATGTATATAGTGGTTTTCTCTACCAGTGTCACTGTATTAGACAACTGTTATCAAACTTAGCAATAATGATGCATTAATCTGCCAATCAAGTGTGGAAGCTGGCTATGTGTATAGGCATAGTAAACACATATCATCATCATCCTCATTATCATTTATTTATATAGTGTCACTAATAGCGCAGCGCTGTACAGAGAACCCATTCACATCAGTCCCTACCCTATTGGAGCTTACAGTCTAAATTCCCTAATATAGACACACACTCACACACAGACAGAGAGGGAGAGACTAGGGTCAATTTTGATAGCAGCCAATTAAACTAACAGTGTGTTTTTTGGAGTGTGGGAGGAAACCACAGCACCCGGAGGAAACCTACGCAAACACAGGGAGAACATACAAACTTCACACAGATAAGGCCATGGTTGATATAAGTACTGGCTCTGCTTACCATTGTCCAGTCTAGTACATAACTGTATTAATGCTGTGAAATATTATTACTTTGAATGCCTTAAATATGCAAGAGCGCATTTGGGTAAGTTTATGCTAATAAAAGATATATGCACTTTTCTTGCCTACCCATACTATTTAATAACCACCAAAAATTAAGCAATATGTAAGCACTGCTTCCAGTTGAAATCAGTCTGTCTGTCTGTCTATCTATCTATCTATCTATCTATCTATCTATATATCTATCTATCTATCTTTCTATCTTTCTATCTATCTATCTATCTATCTATCGGTCTGTCTATCTTTAAAACTGAAAGACATCCATTAAAAATACACAATGACAGCATATTTAGTGTGTAATTGATGCTAAAACACAATTCTCACTCTCCTAATATAGCTGATTTTTGACAATGAACTGCATTTTTCATGTGAAGCATTTGATGTCATAAAGATGTAAACCTCACAAAGCAATTCTGTCACTGGTCAGTTTGCTTGACAGACATCTGACTTTAAGGTACTAGCCAATGGAAACATGGTGACATGTAAATATGAAAGCACATTAGGACAAAATATGCAATAAGATAGAGGCAAAGGGAGATGGCTGCTGGGAATGTATTTCATTTATCCCAAAACACCTTTAAATCTAAGTATTAATACTACGTTGATGTACTTTTGAAATTGGAGAGCTACTTTTTACTAAAAGTACATCTCCCTTATATAATTAAGTATAATGCAGACCTGCTCAAAAACTTAGTATAATTAAAGAAGTCTTATGCCATAAATGATGATGATGAGAGCTGCTTATGTGAATGTATATAGTGGTTTTCTCTACCAGTGTCACTGTATTAGACAACTGTTATCAAACTTAGCAATAATGATGCATTAATCTGCCAATCAAGTGTGGAAGCTGGCTATGTGTATAGGCATAGTAAACACATATCATCATCATCCTCATTATCATTTATTTATATAGTGTCACTAATAGCGCAGCGCTGTACAGAGAACCCATTCACATCAGTCCCTACCCTATTGGAGCTTACAGTCTAAATTCCCTAATATAGACACACACTCACACACAGACAGAGAGGGAGAGACTAGGGTCAATTTTGATAGCAGCCAATTAAACTAACAGTGTGTTTTTTGGAGTGTGGGAGGAAACCACAGCACCCGGAGGAAACCTACGCAAACACAGGGAGAACATACAAAACTTCACACAGATAAGGCCATGGTTGATATAAGTACTGGCTCTGCTTACCATTGTCCAGTCTAGTACATAACTGTATTAATGCTGTGAAATATTATTACTTTGAATGCCTTAAATATGCAAGAGCGCATTTGGGTAAGTTTATGCTAATAAAAGATATATGCACTTTTCTTGCCTACCCATACTATTTAATAACCACCAAAAATTAAGCAATATGTAAGCACTGCTTCCAGTTGAAATCAGTCTGTCTGTCTGTCTATCTATCTATCTATCTATCTATCTATCTATCTATCTTTCTATCTTTCTATCTATCTATCTATCTATCTATCGGTCTGTCTATCTTTAAAACTGAAAGACATCCATTAAAAATACACAATGACAGCATATTTAGTGTGTAATTGATGCTAAAACACAATTCTCACTCTCCTAATATAGCTGATTTTTGACAATGAACTGCATTTTTCATGTGAAGCATTTGATGTCATAAAGATGTAAACCTCACAAAGCAATTCTGTCACTGGTCAGTTTGCTTGACAGACATCTGACTTTAAGGTACTAGCCAATGGAAACATGGTGACATGTAAATATGAAAGCACATTAGGACAAAATATGCAATAAGATAGAGGCAAAGGGAGATGGCTGCTGGGAATGTATTTCATTTATCCCAAAACACCTTTAAATCTAAGTATTAATACTACGTTGATGTACTTTTGAAATTGGAGAGCTACTTTTTACTAAAAGTACATCTCCCTTATATAATTAAGTATAATGCAGACCTGCTCAAAAACTTAGTATAATTAAAGAAGTCTTATGCCATAAATGATGATGATGAGAGCTGCTTATGTGAATGTATATAGTGGTTTTCTCTACCAGTGTCACTGTATTAGACAACTGTTATCAAACTTAGCAATAATGATGCATTAATCTGCCAATCAAGTGTGGAAGCTGGCTATGTGTATAGGCATAGTAAACACATATCATCATCATCCTCATTATCATTTATTTATATAGTGTCACTAATAGCGCAGCGCTGTACAGAGAACCCATTCACATCAGTCCCTACCCTATTGGAGCTTACAGTCTAAATTCCCTAATATAGACACACACTCACACACAGACAGAGAGGGAGAGACTAGGGTCAATTTTGATAGCAGCCAATTAACCTAACAGTGTGTTTTTTGGAGTGTGGGAGGAAACCACAGCACCCGGAGGAAACCTACGCAAACACAGGGAGAACATACAAACTTCCACACAGATAAGGCCATGGTTGATATAAGTACTGGCTCTGCTTACCATTGTCCAGTCTAGTACATAACTGTATTAATGCTGTGAAATATTATTACTTTGAATGCCTTAAATATGCAAGAGCGCATTTGGGTAAGTTTATGCTAATAAAAGATATATGCACTTTTCTTGCCTACCCATACTATTTAATAACCACCAAAAATTAAGCAATATGTAAGCACTGCTTCCAGTTGAAATCAGTCTGTCTGTCTGTCTATCTATCTATCTATCTATCTATCTATCTATCTATCTATCTTTCTATCTTTCTATCTATCTATCTATCTATCTATCGGTCTGTCTATCTTTAAAACTGAAAGACATCCATTAAAAATACACAATGGACAGCATATTTAGTGTGTAATTGATGCTAAAACACAATTCTCACTCTCCTAATATAGCTGATTTTTGACAATGAACTGCATTTTTCATGTGAAGCATTTGATGTCATAAAGATGTAAACCTCACAAAGCAATTCTGTCACTGGTCAGTTTGCTTGACAGACATCTGACTTTAAGGTACTAGCCAATGGAAACATGGTGACATGTAAATATGAAAGCACATTAGGACAAAATATGCAATAAGATAGAGGCAAAGGGAGATGGCTGCTGGGAATGTATTTCATTTATCCCAAAACACCTTTAAATCTAAGTATTAATACTACGTTGATGTACTTTTGAAATTGGAGAGCTACTTTTTTACTAAAAGTACATCTCCCTTATATAATTAAGTATAATGCAGACCTGCTCAAAAACTTAGTATAATTAAAGAAGTCTTATGCCATAAATGATGATGATGAGAGCTGCTTATGTGAATGTATATAGTGGTTTTCTCTACCAGTGTCACTGTATTAGACAACTGTTATCAAACTTAGCAATAATGATGCATTAATCTGCCAATCAAGTGTGGAAGCTGGCTATGTGTATAGGCATAGTAAACACATATCATCATCATCCTCATTATCATTTATTTATATAGTGTCACTAATAGTGCAGCGCTGTACAGAGAACCCATTCACATCAGTCCCTACCCTATTGGAGCTTACAGTCTAAATTCCCTAATATAGACACACACTCACACACAGACAGAGAGGGAGAGACTAGGGTCAATTTTGATAGCAGCCAATTAACCTAACAGTGTGTTTTTTTGGAGTGTGGGAGGAAACCACAGCACCCGGAGGAAACCTACGCAAACACAGGGAGAACATACAAACTTCACACAGATAAGGCCATGGTTGATATAAGTACTGGCTCTGCTTACCATTGTCCAGTCTAGTACATAACTGTATTAATGCTGTGAAATATTATTACTTTGAATGCCTTAAATATGCAAGAGCGCATTTGGGTAAGTTTATGCTAATAAAAGATATATGCACTTTTCTTGCCTACCCATACTATTTAATAACCACCAAAAATTAAGCAATATGTAAGCACTGCTTCCAGTTGAAATCAGTCTGTCTGTCTGTCTATCTATCTATCTATCTATCTATCTATCTATCTATCTATCTATCTATCTATCTATCTTTCTATCTTTCTATCTATCTATCTATCTATCTATCGGTCTGTCTATCTTTAAAACTGAAAGACATCCATTAAAAATACACAATGACAGCATATTTAGTGTGTAATTGATGCTAAAACACAATTCTCACTCTCCTAATATAGCTGATTTTTGACAATGAACTGCATTTTTCATGTGAAGCATTTGATGTCATAAAGATGTAAACCTCACAAAGCAATTCTGTCACTGGTCAGTTTGCTTGACAGACATCTGACTTTAAGGTACTAGCCAATGGAAACATGGTGACATGTAAAATATGAAAGCACATTAGGACAAAATATGCAATAAGATAGAGGCAAAGGGAGATGGCTGCTGGGAATGTATTTCATTTATCCCAAAACACCTTTAAATCTAAGTATTAATACTACGTTGATGTACTTTTGAAATTGGAGAGCTACTTTTTACTAAAAGTACATCTCCCTTATATAATTAAGTATAATGCAGACCTGCTCAAAAAACTTAGTATAATTAAAGAAGTCTTATGCCATAAATGATGATGATGAGAGCTGCTTATGTGAATGTATATAGTGGTTTTCTCTACCAGTGTCACTGTATTAGACAACTGTTATCAAACTTAGCAATAATGATGCATTAATCTGCCAATCAAGTGTGGAAGCTGGCTATGTGTATAGGCATAGTAAACACATATCATCATCATCCTCATTATCATTTATTTATATAGTGTCACTAATAGCGCAGCGCTGTACAGAGAACCCATTCACATCAGTCCCTACCCTATTGGAGCTTACAGTCTAAATTCCCTAATATAGACACACACTCACACACAGACAGAGAGGGAGAGACTAGGGTCAATTTTGATAGCAGCCAATTAAACTAACAGTGTGTTTTTTTGGAGTGTGGGAGGAAACCACAGCACCCGGAGGAAACCTACGCAAAACACAGGGAGAACATACAAACTTCACACAGATAAGGCCATGGTTGATATAAGTACTGGCTCTGCTTACCATTGTCCAGTCTAGTACATAAACTGTATTAATGCTGTGAAATATTATTACTTTGAATGCCTTAAATATGCAAGAGCGCATTTGGGTAAGTTTATGCTAATAAAAGATATATGCACTTTTCTTGCCTACCCATACTATTTAATAACCACCAAAAATTAAGCAATATGTAAGCACTGCTTCCAGTTGAAATCAGTCTGTCTGTCTGTCTATCTATCTATCTATCTATCTATCTATCTATCTATCTATCTTTCTATCTTTCTATCTATCTATCTATCTATCTATCGGTCTGTCTATCTTTAAAACTGAAAGACATCCATTAAAAATACACAATGACAGCATATTTAGTGTGTAATTGATGCTAAAACACAATTCTCACTCTCCTAATATAGCTGATTTTTGACAATGAACTGCATTTTTCATGTGAAGCATTTGATGTCATAAAGATGTAAACCTCACAAAGCAATTCTGTCACTGGTCAGTTTGCTTGACAGACATCTGACTTTAAGGTACTAGCCAATGGAAACATGGTGACATGTAAATATGAAAGCACATTAGGACAAAATATGCAATAAGATAGAGGCAAAGGGAGATGGCTGCTGGGAATGTATTTCATTTATCCCAAAACACCTTTAAATCTAAGTATTAATACTACGTTGATGTACTTTTGAAATTGGAGAGCTACTTTTTACTAAAAGTACATCTCCCTTATATAATTAAGTATAATGCAGACCTGCTCAAAAACTTAGTATAATTAAAGAAGTCTTATGCCATAAATGATGATGATGAGAGCTGCTTATGTGAATGTATATAGTGGTTTTCTCTACCAGTGTCACTGTATTAGACAACTGTTATCAAACTTAGCAATAATGATGCATTAATCTGCCAATCAAGTGTGGGAAGCTGGCTATGTGTATAGGCATAGTAAACACATATCATCATCATCCTCATTATCATTTATTTATATAGTGTCACTAATAGCGCAGCGCTGTACAGAGAACCCATTCACATCAGTCCCTACCCTATTGGAGCTTACAGTCTAAATTCCCTAATATAGACACACACTCACACACAGACAGAGAGGGAGAGACTAGGGTCAATTTTGATAGCAGCCAATTAACCTAACAGTGTGTTTTTTGGAGTGTGGGAGGAAACCACAGCACCCGGAGGAAACCTACGCAAACACAGGGAGAACATACAAACTTCACACAGATAAGGCCATGGTTGATATAAGTACTGGCTCTGCTTACCATTGTCCAGTCTAGTACATAACTGTATTAATGCTGTGAAATATTATTACTTTGAATGCCTTAAATATGCAAGAGCGCATTTGGGTAAGTTTATGCTAATAAAAGATATATGCACTTTTCTTGCCTACCCATACTATTTAATAACCACCAAAAATTAAGCAATATGTAAGCACTGCTTCCAGTTGAAATCAGTCTGTCTGTCTGTCTATCTATCTATCTATCTATCTATCTATCTATCTATCTATCTATCTATCTTTCTATCTTTCTATCTATCTATCTATCTATCTATCGGTCTGTCTATCTTTAAAACTGAAAGACATCCATTAAAAATACACAATGACAGCATATTTAGTGTGTAATTGATGCTAAAACACAATTCTCACTCTCCTAATATAGCTGATTTTTGACAATGAACTGCATTTTTCATGTGAAGCATTTGATGTCATAAAGATGTAAACCTCACAAAGCAATTCTGTCACTGGTCAGTTTGCTTGACAGACATCTGACTTTAAGGTACTAGCCAATGGAAACATGGTGACATGTAAATATGAAAGCACATTAGGACAAAATATGCAATAAGATAGAGGCAAAGGGAGATGGCTGCTGGGAATGTATTTCATTTATCCCAAAACACCTTTAAATCTAAGTATTAATACTACGTTGATGTACTTTTGAAATTGGAGAGCTACTTTTTACTAAAAGTACATCTCCCTTATATAATTAAGTATAATGCAGACCTGCTCAAAAACTTAGTATAATTAAAGAAGTCTTATGCCATAAATGATGATGATGAGAGCTGCTTATGTGAATGTATATAGTGGTTTTCTCTACCAGTGTCACTGTATTAGACAACTGTTATCAAACTTAGCAATAATGATGCATTAATCTGCCAATCAAGTGTGGAAGCTGGCTATGTGTATAGGCATAGTAAACACATATCATCATCATCCTCATTATCAT
Source organism: Mixophyes fleayi (assembly GCF_038048845.1). Lineage (NCBI taxonomy): Eukaryota > Metazoa > Chordata > Amphibia > Anura > Limnodynastidae > Mixophyes > Mixophyes fleayi. The sequence continues at coordinate 6,834 of NW_027446856.1, read as the reverse complement.
TTATTTATATAGTGTCACTAATAGCGCAGCGCTGTACAGAGAACCCATTCACATCAGTCCCTACCCTATTGGAGCTTACAGTCTAAATTCCCCTAATATAGACACACACTCACACACAGACAGAGAGGGAGAGACTAGGGTCAATTTTGATAGCAGCCAATTAACCTAACAGTGTGTTTTTTGGAGTGTGGGAGGGAAACCACAGCACCCGGAGGAAACCTACGCAAACACAGGAGAACATACAAACTTCACACAGATAAGGCCATGGTTGATATAAGTACTGGCTCTGCTTACCATTGTCCAGTCTAGTACATAACTGTATTAATGCTGTGAAATATTATTACTTTGAATGCCTTAAATATGCAAGAGCGCATTTGGGTAAGTTTATGCTAATAAAAGATATATGCACTTTTCTTGCCTACCCATACTATTTAATAACCACCAAAAATTAAGCAATATGTAAGCACTGCTTCCAGTTGAAATCAGTCTGTCTGTCTGTCTATCTATCTATCTATCTATCTATCTATCTATCTATCTATCTATCTTTCTATCTTTCTATCTATCTATCTATCTATCTATCGGTCTGTCTATCTTTAAAACTGAAAGACATCCATTAAAAATACACAATGACAGCATATTTAGTGTGTAATTGATGCTAAAACACAATTCTCACTCTCCTAATATAGCTGATTTTTGACAATGAACTGCATTTTTCATGTGAAGCATTTGATGTCATAAAGATGTAAACCTCACAAAGCAATTCTGTCACTGGTCAGTTTGCTTGACAGACATCTGACTTTAAGGTACTAGCCAATGGAAACATGGTGACATGTAAATATGAAAGCACATTAGGACAAAATATGCAATAAGATAGAGGCAAAGGGAGATGGCTGCTGGGAATGTATTTCATTTATCCCAAAACACCTTTAAATCTAAGTATTAATACTACGTTGATGTACTTTTGAAATTGGAGAGCTACTTTTTACTAAAAGTACATCTCCCTTATATAATTAAGTATAATGCAGACCTGCTCAAAAACTTAGTATAATTAAAGAAGTCTTATGCCATAAATGATGATGATGAGAGCTGCTTATGTGAATGTATATAGTGGTTTTTCTCTACCAGTGTCACTGTATTAGACAACTGTTATCAAACTTAGCAATAATGATGCATTAATCTGCCAATCAAGTGTGGAAGCTGGCTATGTGTATAGGCATAGTAAACACATATCATCATCATCCTCATTATCATTTATTTATATAGTGTCACTAATAGCGCAGCGCTGTACAGAGAAACCCATTCACATCAGTCCCTACCCTATTGGAGCTTACAGTCTAAATTCCCTAATATAGACACACACTCACACACAGACAGAGAGGGAGAGACTAGGGTCAATTTTGATAGCAGCCAATTAAACTAACAGTGTGTTTTTTGGAGTGTGGGAGGAAACCACAGCACCCGGAGGAAACCTACGCAAACACAGGGAGAACATACAAACTTCACACAGATAAGGCCATGGTTGATATAAGTACTGGCTCTGCTTACCATTGTCCAGTCTAGTACATAACTGTATTAATGCTGTGAAATATTATTACTTTGAATGCCTTAAATATGCAAGAGCGCATTTGGGTAAGTTTATGCTAATAAAAGATATATGCACTTTTCTTGCCTACCCATACTATTTAATAACCACCAAAAATTAAGCAATATGTAAGCACTGCTTCCAGTTGAAATCAGTCTGTCTGTCTGTCTATCTATCTATCTATCTATCTATCTATCTATCTATCTATCTATCTATCTATCTATCTATCTATCTATCTATCTTTCTATCTTTCTATCTATCTATCTATCTATCTATCTATCGGTCTGTCCTATCTTTAAAACTGAAAGACATCCATTAAAAATACACAATGACAGCATATTTAGTGTGTAATTGATGCTAAAACACAATTCTCACTCTCCTAATATAGCTGATTTTTGACAATGAACTGCATTTTTTCATGTGAAGCATTTGATGTCATAAAGATGTAAACCTCACAAAGCAATTCTGTCACTGGTCAGTTTGCTTGACAGACATCTGACTTTAAGGTACTAGCCAATGGAAACATGGTGACATGTAAATATGAAAGCACATTAGGACAAAATATGCAATAAGATAGAGGCAAAGGGAGATGGCTGCTGGGAATGTATTTCATTTATCCCAAAACACCTTTAAATCTAAGTATTAATACTACGTTGATGTACTTTTGAAATTGGAGAGCTACTTTTTACTAAAAGTACATCTCCCTTATATAATTAAGTATAATGCAGACCTGCTCAAAAACTTAGTATAATTAAAGAAGTCTTATGCCATAAATGATGATGATGAGAGCTGCTTATGTGAATGTATATAGTGGTTTTCTCTACCAGTGTCACTGTATTAGACAACTGTTATCAAACTTAGCAATAATGATGCATTAATCTGCCAATCAAGTGTGGAAGCTGGCTATGTGTATAGGCATAGTAAACACATATCATCATCATCCTCATTATCATTTATTTATATAGTGTCACTAATAGCGCAGCGCTGTACAGAGAAACCCATTCACATCAGTCCTACCCTATTGGAGCTTACAGTCTAAATTCCCTAATATAGACACACACTCACACACAGACAGAGAGGGAGAGACTAGGGTCAATTTTGATAGCAGCCAATTAACCTAACAGTGTGTTTTTTGGAGTGTGGGAGGAAACCACAGCACCCGGAGGAAACCTACGCAAACACAGGGAGAACATACAAACTTCACACAGATAAGGCCATGGTTGATATAAGTACTGGCTCTGCTTACCATTGTCCAGTCTAGTACATAACTGTATTAATGCTGTGAAATATTATTACTTTGAATGCCTTAAATATGCAAGAGCGCATTTGGGTAAGTTTATGCTAATAAAAGATATATGCACTTTTCTTGCCTACCCATACTATTTAATAACCACCAAAAAATTAAGCAATATGTAAGCACTGCTTCCAGTTGAAATCAGTCTGTCTGTCTGTCTATCTATCTATCTATCTATCTATCTATCTATCTATCTATCTATCTTTCTATCTTTCTATCTATCTATCTATCTATCTATCGGTCTGTCTATCTTTAAAACTGAAAGACATCCATTAAAAATACACAATGACAGCATATTTAGTGTGTAATTGATGCTAAAACACAATTCTCACTCTCCTAATATAGCTGATTTTTGACAATGAACTGCATTTTTCATGTGAAGCATTTGATGTCATAAAGATGTAAACCTCACAAAGCAATTCTGTCACTGGTCAGTTTGCTTGACAGACATCTGACTTTAAGGTACTAGCCAATGGAAACATGGTGACATGTAAATATGAAAGCACATTAGGACAAAATATGCAATAAGATAGAGGCAAAGGGAGATGGCTGCTGGGAATGTATTTCATTTATCCCAAAACACCTTTAAATCTAAGTATTAATACTACGTTGATGTACTTTTGAAATTGGAGAGCTACTTTTTACTAAAAGTACATCTCCCTTATATAATTAAGTATAATGCAGACCTGCTCAAAAACTTAGTATAATTAAAGAAGTCTTATGCCATAAATGATGATGATGAGAGCTGCTTTATGTGAATGTATATAGTGGTTTTTCTCTACCAGTGTCACTGTATTAGACAACTGTTATCAAACTTAGCAATAATGATGCATTAATCTGCCAATCAAGTGTGGAAGCTGGCTATGTGTATAGGCATAGTAAACACATATCATCATCATCCTCATTATCATTTATTTTATATAGTGTCACTAATAGCGCAGCGCTGTACAGAGAACCCATTCACATCAGTCCCCTACCCTATTGGAGCTTACAGTCTAAATTCCCTAATATAGACACACACTCACACACAGACAGAGAGGGAGAGACTAGGGTCAATTTTGATAGCAGCCAATTAAACTAACAGTGTGTTTTTTTGGAGTGTGGGAGGAAACCACAGCACCCGGAGGAAACCTACGCAAACACAGGGAGAACATACAAACTTCACACAGATAAGGCCCATGGTTGATATAAGTACTGGCTCTGCTTACCATTGTCCAGTCTAGTACATAACTGTATTAATGCTGTGAAATATTATTACTTTGAATGCCTTAAATATGCAAGAGCGCATTTGGGTAAGTTTATGCTAATAAAAGATATATGCACTTTTCTTGCCTACCCATACTATTTAATAACCACCAAAATTAAGCAATATGTAAGCACTGCTTCCAGTTGAAATCAGTCTGTCTGTCTGTCTATCTATCTATCTATCTATCTATCTATCTATCTATCTATCTATCTATCTATCTATCTATCTATCTTTCTATCTTTCTATCTATCTATCTATCTATCTATCGGTCTGTCTATCTTTAAAACTGAAAGACATCCATTAAAAAATACACAATGACAGCATATTTAGTGTGTAATTGATGCTAAAACACAATTCTCACTCTCCTAATATAGCTGATTTTTGACAATGAACTGCATTTTTCATGTGAAGCATTTGATGTCATAAAGATGTAAACCTCACAAAGCAATTCTGTCACTGGTCAGTTTGCTTGACAGACATCTGACTTTAAGGTACTAGCCAATGGAAACATGGTGACATGTAAATATGAAAGCACATTAGGACAAAATATGCAATAAGATAGAGGCAAAGGGAGATGGCTGCTGGGAATGTATTTCATTTATCCCAAAACACCTTTAAATCTAAGTATTAATACTACGTTGATGTACTTTTGAAATTGGAGAGCTACTTTTTACTAAAAGTACATCTCCCTTATATAATTAAGTATAATGCAGACCTGCTCAAAAACTTAGTATAATTAAAGAAGTCTTATGCCATAAATGATGATGATGAGAGCTGCTTATGTGAATGTATATAGTGGTTTTCTCTACCAGTGTCACTGTATTAGACAACTGTTATCAAACTTAGCAATAATGATGCATTAATCTGCCAATCAAGTGTGGAAGCTGGCTATGTGTATAGGCATAGTAAACACATATCATCATCATCCTCATTATCATTTATTTATATAGTGTCACTAATAGCGCAGCGCTGTACAGAGAACCCATTCACATCAGTCCCTACCCTATTGGAGCTTACAGTCTAAATTCCCTAATATAGACACACACTCACACACAGACAGAGAGGGAGAGACTAGGGTCAATTTTGATAGCAGCCAATTAAACTAACAGTGTGTTTTTTGGAGTGTGGGAGGAAACCACAGCACCCGGAGGGAAACCTACGCAAACACAGGGAGAACATACAAACTTCACACAGATAAGGCCATGGTTGATATAAGTACTGGCTCTGCTTACCATTGTCCAGTCTAGTACATAACTGTATTAATGCTGTGAAATATTATTACTTTGAATGCCTTAAATATGCAAGAGCGCATTTGGGTAAGTTTATGCTAATAAAAGATATATGCCACTTTTCTTGCCTACCCATACTATTTAATAACCACCAAAAATTAAGCAATATGTAAGCACTGCTTCCAGTTGAAATCAGTCTGTCTGTCTGTCTATCTATCTATCTATCTATCTATCTATCTATCTATCTATCTATCTATCTATCTATCTTTCTATCCTTTCTATCTATCTATCTATCTATCTATCGGTCTGTCTATCTTTAAAACTGAAAGGACATCCATTAAAAATACACAATGACAGCATATTTAGTGTGTAATTGATGCTAAAACACAATTCTCACTCTCCTAATATAGCTGATTTTTTGACAATGAACTGCATTTTTCATGTGAAGCATTTGATGTCATAAAGATGTAAACCTCACAAAGCAATTCTGTCACTGGTCAGTTTGCTTGACAGACATCTGACTTTAAGGTACTAGCCCAATGGAAACATGGTGACATGTAAATATGAAAGCACATTAGGACAAAATATGCAATAAGATAGAGGCAAAAGGGAGATGGCTGCTGGGAATGTATTTCATTTATCCCAAAACACCTTTAAATCTAAGTATTAATACTACGTTGATGTACTTTTGAAATTGGAGAGCTACTTTTTACTAAAAGTACATCTCCCTTATATAATTAAGTATAATGCAGACCTGCTCAAAAACTTAGTATAATTAAAGAAGTCTTATGCCATAAATGATGATGATGAGAGCTGCTTATGTGAATGTATATAGTGGTTTTCTCTACCAGTGTCACTGTATTAGACAACTGTTATCAAACTTAGCAATAATGATGCATTAATCTGCCAATCAAGTGTGGAAGCTGGCTATGTGTATAGGCATAGTAAACACATATCATCATCATCCTCATTATCATTTATTTATATAGTGTCACTAATAGCGCAGCGCTGTACAGAGAACCCATTCACATCAGTCCCTACCCTATTGGAGCTTACAGTCTAAATTCCCTAATATAGACACACACTCACACACAGGACAGAGAGGGAGAGGACTAGGGTCAATTTTGATAGCAGCCAATTAACCTAACAGTGTGTTTTTTGGAGTGTGGGAGGAAACCACAGCACCCGGAGGAAACCTACGCAAACACAGGGAGAACATACAAACTTCACACAGATAAGGCCATGGTTGATATAAGTACTGGCTCTGCTTACCATTGTCCAGTCTAGTACATAACTGTATTAATGCTGTGAAATATTATTACTTTGAATGCCTTAAATATGCAAGAGCGCATTTGGGTAAGTTTATGCTAATAAAAGATATATGCACTTTTCTTGCCTACCCATACTATTTAATAACCACCAAAAATTAAGCAATATGTAAGCACTGCTTCCAGTTGAAATCAGTCTGTCTGTCTGTCTATCA
>NW_027446855.1:0-43064 GCF_038048845.1 Mixophyes fleayi | reverse complement strand
TTCATGAATCATGAATCATGAATTGAATCATGAATCATGAATCATGAATCAAATCATGAATCATGAATTAAATCATGAATCATGAATTGAATCATGAATCATGAATTGAATCATGAATCATGAATAATTAATTGAATCATGAATTGATTCATAAATCATGAATCATGAATTGAATCATGAATCATGAATTGAATCATGAATTGAATCATGAATCATGAATTGAATCATGAATCATGAATCAGGAATCATAAATTGAATCATGAATCATGAATCATGAATTGAATCATGAATCGAATCATGAATCATGAATCATGAATTGAATCATGAATCATGAATCGAATCATGAATCATGAGTCATGAATCGAATCATGAATCGTGAATCAAGAATCATGAATCGAATCATGAATCTTGAAACATGAATCATGAATTGAATCATGAATCATGAATTATGAATCATGAATTGAATCATGAATCATGATTTGAATCATGAATCATGATTTGAATCATGAATCATGATTTGAATCATGAATCATGAATCGAATCATGAATCATGAATCATGAATTGAATCATGAATTGAATCATGAATCATGAATCATGAATCATGAATCATGAATTGAATTATGAATCATGAATCATGAATTGAATCACGAATCATGAATCGAATCATGAATCATGAATTGAATCATGAATCATGAATCATGAATTGAATCATGAATTAAATCATGAATCATGAATCTTGAATTGAATCATAATTCATGAATCATGAATCATGAATTGAATCATGAATCATGAATCATGAATCATGAATCATGAATCATGAATCATGAATTGAATCATGAATCATGAATCATGAATCAAATCATGAATCATAAATTGAATCATGAATCATGAATCATGAATTGAATCATGAATCATGAATTCAATCATGAATCATGAATCATTCATTGAATCATGAATTGAATCATAAATCATGAATCATGAATTGAATCATGAATCATGAATTGAATCATGAATTGAATCATGAATCATGAATTGAATCTTGAATTGAATCATGAATCATGAATTGAATCATGAATCATGAATCATGAATCACAAATTGAATCATGAATCATGAATCATGAATTGAATCATGAATCGAATCATGAATCATGAATCATGAATTGAATCATGAATCATGAATCGAATCATGAATCTTGAATCATGAATTGAATCATGAATCATGAATCGAATCATGAATCTTGAATCATGAATTGAATCATGAATCATGAATCATGAATTGAATCATGAATCATGAATCATGAATCGAATCATGAATCATGAGTCAAGAATCATGAATCGAATCATGAATCATGAAGCATGAATTATGAATTGAATCATGAATCATGAATCATGAATTGAATCATGAATCATGAAACATGAATCATGAATTGAATCATGAATCATGAGTCATGAATCGAATCATGAATCGTGAATCAAGAATCATGAATCGAATCATGAATCTTGAATCATGAATCATGAATTGAATCATGAATCATGAATTATGAATCATGAATTGAATCATGAATCATGATTTGAATCATGAATCATGATTTGAATCATGAATCATGAATCATGAATCGAATCATGAATCATGAATTGAATCATAAATCATGAATCATGAATTGAATCATGAATTGAATCATGAATCATGAATTGAATCATGAATCATGAATCATGAATTGAATCGCGAATCATGAATCATGAATTAAATCCAGAATCATAAATTGAATCATGAATTGAATCATGAATTGAATCATAATTCATGATTCATGAATTGAATCATGAATTATAAATTAAATCATGAATCATGAATCATGAATTGAATCATGAATTAAATCATGAATCATGAATCTTGAATTGAATCATAATTCATGAATAATGAATCATGAATTGAATCATGAATCATGAATCATGAATCATGAATTGAATCATGAATCATGAATCAAATCATGAATCATGAATGAAATCATGAATCATGAATTGAATCATGAATCATGAATAATTAATTGAATCATGAATTGATTCATAAATCATGAATCATGAATTGAATCATGAATCATGAATTGAATCATGAATTGAATCATGAATCATGAATTGAATCATGAATCATGAATCAGGAATCATAAATTGAATCATGAATCATGAATCATGAATTGAATCATGAATCGAATCATGAATCATGAATCATGAATTGAATCATGAATCATGAATCGAATCATGAATCATGAGTCATGAATCGAATCATGAATCGTGAATCAAGAATCATGAATCGAATCATGAATCTTGAAACATGAATCATGAATTGAATCATGAATCATGAATTATGAATCATGAATTGAATCATGAATCATGATTTGAATCATGAATCATGATTTGAATCATGAATCATGATTTGAATCATGAATAATGAATCGCATCATGAATCATGAATCATGAATTGAATCATGAATTGAATCATGAATCATGAATCATGAATCATGAATCATGAATTGAATTATGAATCATGAATCATGAATTGAATCACGAATCATGAATCGAATCATGAATCATGAATTGAATCATGAATCATGAATCATGAATTGAATCATGAATTAAATCATGAATCATGAATCTTGAATTGAATCATAATTCATGAATCATGAATCATGAATTGAATCATGAATCATGAATCATGAATCATGAATCATGAATCATGAATCATGAATTGAATCATGAATCATGAATCATGAATCAAATCATGAATCATAAATTGAATCATGAATCATGAATCATGAATTGAATCATGAATCATGAATTCAATCATGAATCATGAATCATTCATTGAATCATGAATTGAATCATAAATCATGAATCATGAATTGAATCATGAATCATGAATTGAATCATGAATTGAATCATGAATCATGAATTGAATCATGAATCATGAATCATGAATCACAAATTGAATCATGAATCATGAATCATGAATTGAATCATGAATCGAATCATGAATCATGAATCATGAATTGAATCATGAATCATGAATCGAATCATGAATCTTGAATCATGAATTGAATCATGAATCATGAATCGAATCATGAATCTTGAATCATGAATTGAATCATGAATCATGAATCATGAATTGAATCATGAATCATGAATCATGAATCGAATCATGAATCATGAGTCAAGAATCATGAATCGAATCATGAATCATGAAGCATGAATTATGAATTGAATCATGAATCATGAATCATGAATTGAATCATGAATCATGAAACATGAATCATGAATTGAATCATGAATCATGAGTCATGAATCGAATCATGAATCGTGAATCAAGAATCATGAATCGAATCATGAATCTTGAATCATGAATCATGAATTGAATCATGAATCATGAATTATGAATCATGAATTGAATCATGAATCATGATTTGAATCATGAATCATGATTTGAATCATGAATCATGATTTGAATCATGAATCATGAATCATGAATCGAATCATGAATCATGAATTGAATCATAAATCATGAATCATGAATTGAATAATGAATTGAATCATGAATCATGAATCATGAATTGAATCATGAATCATGAATCATGAATTGAATCGCGAATCATGAATCATGAATCGAATCATGAATCATGAATTGAATCATGAATCATGAATCATGAATCGAATCATAAATCATGAAACATGAATTGAATCATGAATCATGAATCATGAATCATGAATCGAATCATGAATCATGAATCATGAATTGAATCATGAATCATGAATTGAATCATGAATCATGAATTGAATCATGAATCATGAATTGAATCATGAATCATGATTTGAATCATAAATCATGATTTATGAATCATGAATTGAATCATGAATCATGAATCGAATCATGAATCATGAATTGAATCATGAATCAAAACATGAATCATGAATCATGAATTGAATCATGAATCATGAATCGAATCATGAATCTTGAATCATGAATTGAATCATGAATTATAAATTAAATCATGAATCATGAATTATGAATTGAATCATGAATTGAATCATGAATCATGAATCATGAATTGAATCATAATTCATGAATCATGAATCATGAATTGAATCATGAATTGAATCATGAATCATGAATTAAATCATGAATCATGAATCATAAATTGAATCATGAATCATGAATCATGAATTGAATCATGAATCGAATCATGAATCATGAATCATGAATTGAATCATGAATCATGAATCGAATCATGAATCTTGAATCATGAATTGAATCATGAATCATGAATCATGAATTGAATCATGAATCATGAATCATTAATCGAATCATGAATCATGAGTCAAGAATCATGAATCGAATCATGAATCATGAATCATGAATTATGAATTGAATCATGAATCATGAATCATGAATTGAATCATGAATCATGAAACATGAATCATGAATTGAATCATGAATCATGAATCATGAATCGAATCATGAATCGTGAATCAAGAATCATTAATCGAATCATGAATCTTGAATCATGAATCATGAATTGAATCATGAATCATGAATTATGAATCATGAATTGAATCATGAATCATGAATTGAATCATGAATCATGAATTATGAATCATGAATTGAATCATGAATCATGATTTGAATCATGAATCATGAATCATGAATCGAATCAAGAATCATGAATTGAATCACGAATCATGAATTGAATCATGAATCATGAATCATGAATTGAATCATGAATTGAATCATGAATCATGAATCATGAATCATGGATTGAATCATGAATCATGAATCATGAATTGAATCACGAATCATGAATCATGAATCGAATCATGAATCATGAATCGAATCATGAATCTTGAATCATGAATTGAATCATGAATCGAATCATGAATCTTGAATCATGAATTGAATCATGAATCATGAATTGAATCATGAATCATGAATCATGAATCGAAATATGAATCACGAGTCAAGAATCATGAATCAAATCATGAATCATGAATTATGAATTAAATCATGAATCATGAATCATGAATTATGAATCATGAATTGAATCATGAATCATGAATCATGAATCATGAATTGAATCATGAATCATGAATCATGAATCAAATCATGAATCATGAATCATGAATTGAATCATGAATCATGAATTGAATCATGAATCATGAATCATGAATCGAATCATGAATCAAGAATCATAAATCGAATCATGAATCATGAATCAAGAATCATAAATCGAAAAATGAATCATGAATTGAATCATGAATCATTAATCATGAATTGAATCATAAATCATGAATTGAATCATGAATTGAATCATGAATCATGAATTGAATCATGAATCATGAATTATGAATTGAATCATGAATCATGAATCATGAATCATGAATTATGAATCATGAATTATAAATTGAATCATAATTCATGAATCAAGAATCATGATTTGAATCATGAATCATGATTTATGAATCGAATCATGAATCAAGAATCAAGAATCGAATCATGAATCATAAAATAAATCATGAATCATGAATCATGAATCATGAATTTAATCATGAATCATGAATCATGAATTGAATCATGAATCATGATTCATGAATTAAATCATGAATTATAAATTAAATCTTGAATCATGAATCATGAATTGAATCATGAATTGAATCATGAATCATGAATCGAATCATGAATCTTGAATCATGAATTGAATCATGAATCATGAATCATGAATTGAATCATGAATCATGAATCATTAATCGAATCATGAATCATGAGTCAAGAATCATGAATCGAATCATGAATCATGAATCATGAATTATGAATTGAATCATGAATCATGAATTGAATCATGAATCATGAAACATGAATCATGAATTGAATCATGAATCATGAATCATGAATCGAATCATGAATCGTGAATCAAGTATCATTAATCGAATCATGAATCTTGAATCATGAATCATGAATTGAATCATGAATCATGAATTATGAATCATGAATTGAATCATGAATCATGAATTGAATCATGAATAATGAATTATGAATCATGAATTGAATCATGAATCATGATTTGAATCATGAATCATGAATCATGAATCGAATCAAGAATCATGAATTGAATCACGAATCATGAATTGAATCATGAATCATGAATCATGAATTGAATCATGAATTGAATCATGAATCATGAATCATGAATCATGGATTGAATCATGAATCATGAATCATAAATTGAATCACGAATCATGAATCATGAATCGAATCATGAATCATGAATTGAATCATGAATCATGAATCATGAATCGAATCATGAATCTTGAATCATGAATTGAATCATGAATCATGAATTGAATCATGAATCATGAATCATGAATCGAATCATGAATCACGAGTCAAGAATCATGAATCAAATCATGAATCATAAATTATGAATTAAATCATGAATCATGAATCATGAATTATGAATCATGAATTGAATCATGAATCATGAATTGAATCATGAATCATGAATCATGAATCAAATCATGAATCATGAATCATGAATTGAATCATGAATCATGAATTGAATCATGAATCATGAATCATGAATCATGAATCATGAATCGAATCATGAATCATGAATTGAATCATGAATCATGAATCATGAATCGAATCATGAATCATGAATCAAGAATCATAAATCGAATCATGAATCATGAATCAAGAATCATAAATCGAATCATGAATCATGAATTGAATCATGAATCATTAATCATGAATTGAATCATTAATCATGAATTGAATCATGAATCGAGTCATGAATCATGAATTGAATCATGAATCATGATTTATGAATCGAATCATGAATCAAAAATCATGAATCATGAATTGAATCATGAATCATGATTCATGAATTGAATCATGAATTATAAATTAAATCATGAATCATGAATCATGAATTGAATCATGAATTGAATCATGAATCATGAATCATGAATTGAATCATAATTCATGAATCATGAATTGAATCATGAATCATGAATCATGAATCATGAATCATGAATTGAATCATGAATCATGAATCATGAATCAAATCATGAATCATGAATTGAATCATGAATCATGAATCATGAATTGAATCATGAATCATGAATTGAATCATGAATCATGAATCATTAATTGAATCATGAATTGAATCATAAATCATGAATCATGAATTGAATCATGAATCATGAATTGAATCATGAATTGAATCATGAATCATGAATTGAATCATGAATCATGAATCATGAATTGAATCATGAATCGAATCATGAATCTTGAATCATGAATTGAATCATGAATCATGAATTGAATCATGAATCATGAATCATGAATCGAATCATGAATCACGAGTCAAGAATCATGAATCGAATCATGAATCATGAATTATGAATTGAATCATGAATCATGAATCATGAATTGAATCATGAATCATGAATCATGAATCATGAATTAAATCCAGAATCGTAAATTGAATCATGAATTAAATCATGAATCATGAATCATGAATCATAAATTGAACCATGAATCATGAATTGAATCATGAATCATGATTCATGAATTGAATCATGAATTATAAATTAAATCATGAATCATGAATCATGAATTGAATCATGAATTGAATCATGAATCATAATTTGAATCATGAATCATGAATTATGAATTGAATCATAATTCATGAATCATGAATCATGAATTGAATCATGAACCATGAATCATGAATCATGAATCATGAATAGAATCATGAATCATGAATCATGAATCAAATCATGAATCATGAATTAAATCATGAATAGAATCATGAATCATGAATCAAATCATGAATCATGAATTGAATCATGAATCATGAATTGAATCATGAATCATGAATTGAATCATAAATCATGAATCATGAATTGAATCATGAATAATGAATTGAATCATGAATTGAATCATGAATCATGAATTGAATCATGAATCATGAATCATGAATCATAAATATAATCATGAATCATGAATCATGAATTGAATCATGAATCGAATCATGAATCATGAATCATGAATTGAATCATGAATAATGAATTGAATCATGAATTGAATCATGAATCATGAATTGAGTCATGAATCATGAATCATGAATCATAAATTGAATCATGAATCATGAATCATGAATTGAATCATGAATCGAATCATGAATCATGAATCATGAATTGAATCATGAATCATGAATCGAATCATGAATCTTGAATCATGAATTGAATCATGAATCATGAATCATGAATTGAATCATGAATCATGAGTCAAGAATCATGAATCGAATCATGAATCATGAATCATGAATTATGAATTGAATCATGAATCATGAATCATGAATTGAATCATGAATCATGAAACATGAATCATGAATCGTGAATCAAGAATCATGAATCATGAATCATGAATTGAATCATGAATCATGAAACATGAATCATGAATCGTGAATCAAGAATCATGAATCTTGAATCATGAATCTTGAATCATGAATCAAGAATCATGAATCGAATCATGAATCTTGAATCATGAATCATGAATTGAATCATGAATCATGAATTATGAATCATGATTTGAATCATGAATCATGAATCATGAATCGAATCATGAATCATGAATCGAATCATAATTCATGAATTGAATCATGAATCATGAATTGAATCATGAATTGAATCATGAATCATGAATCATGAATCATGGATTGAATCATGAATCATGAATCATGAATTGAATCACGAATCATGAATCATGAATCGAATCATGAATCATGAATCATGTATTGAATCATGAATCATGAATCGAATCATGAATCTTGAATCATGAATTGAATCATGAATCATGAATCATGAATCGAATCATGAATCATGAGTCAAGAATCATGAATCGAATCATGAATCATGAATCATGAATTATGAATTGAATCATGAATCATGAATCATGAATTGAATCATGAATCATGAAACATGAATCATGAATTGAATCATGAATCATGAGTCATGAATCGAATCATGAATCGTGAATCAAGAATCATGAATCGAATCATGAATCTTGAATCATGATTAATGAATTGAATCATGAATCATGAATTATGAATCATGAATTGAATCATGAATCATGATTTGAATCATGAATCATGAATCATGAATCGAATCATGAATCATGAATTGAATCATGAATCATGAATCATGAATTGAATCATGAATTTAATCATGAATCATGAATCATGAATCATGGATTGAATCATGAATCATGAATCATGAATTGAATCACAAATCATGAATCATGAATCGAATCATGAATCATGAATTGAATCATGAATCATGAATCGAATCATAAATCATGAAACATGAATTGAATCATGAATCATGAATCATGAATCATGAATTGAATCATGAATCATGAATCATGAATTGAATCATAAATCATGAATCATGAATCGAATCATGAATCATGAATCATGAATTGAATCATGAATCATGAATTGAATCATGAATCATGAATCATGAATTGAATCATGAATCATGAATCATGAATTGAATCATGAATCATGAATTGAATCATAAATCATGAATTATGAATCATGAATTGAATCATGAATCATGAATCGAATCATGAATCATGAATTGAATCATGAATCGAAACATGAATCATGAATCATGAATTGAATCATGAATCAAATAATGAATCTTGAATCATGAATTGAATCATGAATTATAAATTAAATCATGAATCATGAATTATGAATTGAATCATGAATTGAATCATGAATCATGAATCATGAATTGAATCATAATTCATGAATCATGAATCATGAATTGAATCATGAATTGAATCATGAATCATGAATTGAATCATGAATCATGAATCATGAATCATAAATTGAATCATGAATCATGAATCATGAATTGAATCATGAATCGAATCATGAATCATGAATTGAATCATGAATCATGAATCGAATCATGAATCTTGAATCATGAATTGAATCATGAATCATGAATCATGAATTGAATCATGAATCATGAATCATGAATCGAATCATGAATCATGAGTCAAGAATCATGAATCGAATCATGAATCATGAATCATGAATTATGAATTGAATCATGAATCATGAATCATGAATTGAATCATGAATCATGAAACATGAATCATGAATTGAATCATGAATCATGAATCATGAATCGAATCATGAATCGTGAATCAAGAATCATGAATCGAATCATGAATCTTGAATCATGAATCATGAATTGAATCATGAATCATGAATTATGAATCATGAATTGAATCATGAATCATGAATTGAATCATGAATCATGAATTATGAATCATGAATTGAATCATGAATCATGATTTGAATCATGATTTGAATCATGAATCATGAATCATGAATCGAATCATGAATCATGAATTGAATCATGAATCATGAATTGAATCATGAATCATGAATCATGAATTGAATCATGAATTGAATCATGAATCATGAATCATGGATTGAATTATGAATCATGAATCATGAATTGAATCACGAATCATGAATCATGAATTGAATCATGAATCATGAATTGAATCATGAATCATGAATCATGAATTGAATCATGAATTGAATCATGAATCATGAATCATGGATTGAATTATGAATCATGAATCATGAATTGAATCACAAATCATGAATCATGAATCGAATCATGAATCATGAATCGAATCATGAATCTTGAATCATGAATTGAATCATGAATCATGAATTGAATCATGAATCATGAATCATGAATCGAATCATGAATCACGAGTCAAGAATCATGAATCAAATCATGAATCATGAATTATGAATTATGAATTAAATCATGAATCATGAATCATGAATTATGAATCATGAATTGAATCATGAATCATGAATCATGAATCATGAATTGAATCATGAATCATGAATCATGAATCGAATCATGAATCATGAATCATGAATTATGAATTGAATCATGAATCATGAATCATGAATCATGAATTATGAATCATGAATCATGAATTATGAATCATGAATTATGAATCATGAATTATGAATTGAATCATGATTCATGAATCAAGAATCATGAATTGAATCATGAATCATGATTTATGAATCAAGAATCATGAATCAAATCATGAATCATGAATTGAATCATGAATTGAATCATAAATCATGAATTGAATCATGAATCATGAATCGAATCATGAATCATGAATCTTGAATCATGAATCATGAATTGATCATGAATCATGAATCATGAATCGAATCATGAATCATGAATCATGAATCCTAAATCATGAATCATGAATTGAATCATGAATCATGAATTGAATCATGAATCATGAATCATGAATTATGAATTGAATCATGAATCATGAATCATGAATCATGATTATGAATCATGAATTATGAATTGAATCATGATTCATGAATCAAGAATCATGAATTGAATCATGAATCATGATTTATGAATCGAATCATGAATCAAGAATCAAGAATCGAATCATGATTCATGAATCAAGAATCATGAATTGAATCATGAATCATGATTTATGAATCGAATCATTGAATCAAGAATCAAGAATCGAATCATGAATTGAATCATGAATCATGATTTATGAATCGAATCATGAATCAAGAATCAAGAATCGAATCATGAATCATGAAATAAATCATGAATCATGAATCATGAATCATGAATTTAATCATGAATCATGAATCATGAATTGAATCATGAATCATGAATTGAATCATGAATCATGAATCATGAATCGAATCATGAATCATGAATCAAGAATCATGAATCGAATCATGAATCATGAATTGAATCATGAATTGAATCATAAATCATGAATTGAATCATGAATCATGAATCGAATCATGAATCATGAATCTTGAATCATGAATCATGAATTGAATCATGAATCATGAATCATGAATCGAATCATGAATCATGAATCATGAATCCTAAATCATGAATCATGAATTGAATCATGAATCATGAATCATGAATTGAATCATGAATCATGAATCATGAATTATGAATTGAATCATGAATCATGAATCATGAATCATGAATTATGAATCATGAATTATGAATTGAATCATGATTCATGAATCAAGAATCATGAATTGAATCATGAATCATGATTTATGAATCGAATCATGAATCAAGAATCAAGAATCGAATCATGATTCATGAATCAAGAATCATGAATTGAATCATGAATCATGATTTATGAATCGAATCATGAATCAAGAATCAAGAATCGAATCATGAATTGAATCATGAATCATGATTTATGAATCGAATCATGAATCAAGAATCAAGAATCGAATCATGAATCATGAAATAAATCATGAATCATGAATCATGAATCATGAATTTAATCATGAATCATGAATCATGAATTGAATCATGAATCATGAATTGAATCATGAATCATGAATCATGAATCGAATCATGAACCATGAATCAAGAATCATGAATCGAATCATGAATCATGAATTGAATCATGAATTGAATCATAAATCATGAATTGAATCATGAATCATGAATCGAATCATGAATCATGAATCCTGAATCATGAATCATGAATTGAATCATGAATCATGAATCATGAATCGAATCATGAATCATGAATCATGAATCCAAATCATGAATCATGAATTGAATCATGAATCATGAATCATGAATTGAATCATGAATCATGAATCATGAATTATGAATTGAATCATGATTCATGAATCAAGAATCATGAATTGAATCATGAATCATGATTTATGAATCGAATCATGAATCAAGAATCAAGAATCGAATCATGAATCATGAAATAAATCATGAATCATGAATCATGAATCATGAATTTAATCATGAATCATGAATCATGAATTGAATCATGAATCATGAATCATGAATCATGATTAAATCCAGAATCATAAATTGAATCATAAATTGAATCATGAATCATGAATCATGAAACATAAATTGAACCATGAATCATGAATCAGGAATTGAATCATGAATCATGATTCATGAATTGAATCATGAATTATAAATTAAATCATGAATCATGAATCATGAATTGAATCATGAATTGAATCATAATTCATGAATCATGAATCATGAATTGAATCATGAAATCATGAATCATGAATTGAATCATGAATCATGAATTGAATCAAATCATGAATCATGAATTGAATCATGAATCATGAATCATGAATTGAATCATGAATCATGAATCATGAATCATGAATCATGAATCATTAATTGAATCATGAATTGAATCATAAATCATGAATCATGAATTGAATCATGAATCATGAATTGAATCATGAATCATGAATCATGAATCATAAATTGAATCATGAATCATGAATCATGAATTGAATCATGAATCGAATCATGAATCATGAATTGAATCATGAATCATGAATCGAATCATGAATCTTGAATCATGAATTGAATCATGAATCATGAATCATGATTGAATCATGAATTGTGAATCATGAATCGAATAATGAATCATGAGTCAAGAATCATGAATCGAATCATGAATCATGAATCATGAATTATGAATTGAATCATGAATCATGAATCATGAATTGAATCATGAATCATGAAACATGAATCATGATTGAATCATGAATCATGAGTCATGAATCGAATCATGAATCGTGAATCAAGAATCATGAATCGAATCATGAATCTTGAATCATGAATCATGAATTATGAATCATAAATTGAATTTATGAATCATGATTTGAATCATGAATCATGAATCATGAATCGAATCATGAATTGAATCATGAATCATGAATCATGAATTGAATCATGAATTGAATCATGAATCATGAATCATGAATCATGGATTGAATCATGAATCATGAATCATGAATTGAATCACGAATCATGAATCATGAATCGAATCATGAATAATGAATTGAATCATGAATCATGAATCATGAATCGAATCATAAATCATGAAACATGAATTTAATCATGAATCATGAATTGAATCATGAATCATGAATCATGAATAGAATCATAAATCATGAATTGAATCATAAATCATGAATCATGAATTGAATCATGAATCATGAATCATGAATTGAATCATGAATCATGAATCATGAATTGAATCATGAATCATGAATTTAATCATGAATCATGAATCATGTTTTGAATCATGAATCATGAATCATGAATCATGAATGAATCATGAATCATGAATCGAATCATAAATCATGAATTATGAATCATGATTGAATCATGAATCATGAATCGAATCATGAATCATGAATTGAATCATGAATCGAAACATGAATCATGATCATGAATTGAATCATGAATCATGAATCGAATCATGAATCTTAAATCATGAATCATGAATTATAAATTGAATCATGAATTGAATCATGAATCATGAATTGAATCATAAATTCATGAATCATGAATTGAATCATGATCATGAATCATGAATCATGAATTGAATCATGAATTGAATCAAAATTCATGAATCATGAATCATGAATTGAATCATGAATCATGAATCATGAATCATGAATCGAATCATGAATCATGAATCGAATCATGAATCATGAATTGAATCATGACTCATGAATTAAATCATGAATCATGAATTGAATCATGAATCATGAATCATTAATTGAATCATGAATTTATTTAAAAATCATGAATCATGAATCATTAATTGAATCATGAATCATGAATTGAATCATGAATTGAATCATGAATCATGAATCATGAATCATAATTCATAAATTAAATCATGAATCATGAATCATGAATTGAATCATGAATTGAATCATGAATCATGAATCATAAATTGAATCATGAATCATTAATCATGATTGAATCATGAATCATGAATCAAATCATGAATCATGAATTGAATCACGAATCGAATCATGAATCATTAATCATGAATTGAATCACGAATTGAATCATGAATCATTAATCATGAATTGAATAATGAATCATGAATTGAATCATGAATCATGAATCATGAATCATGAATTGAATCATGAATCATGAATCATGAATCGAATCATGAATCATGAATCATGAATTGAATCATGAATCATGAATTGAATCATGAATCATGAATCATGAATCATGAATCGAATCATGAATCATGAATCGAATCATGAATCATGAATCAAGAATCATGAATCAAATCATGATCATGAATTGAATCATGAATTGAATCATGAATCATGAATTGAATCATGAATCATTAATCATGAATTGAATCATGAATCATGAATCGAATCATGAATCATGAATCTTGAATCATGAATCATGAATTGAATCATGAATCATGAATCATGAATCGAATCATGAATCATGAATCATGAATCATGAATCATGAATCATGAATCATGAATTGAATCATGAATCATGAATCATGAATCATGAATCATGAATTGAATCATGAATCATGAATTGAATCATGAATCATGAATCATGAATTGAATCATGAATCATGAATCATGAATTATGAATTGAATCATGAATCATGAATCATGAATCATGAATTATGAATCATGAATTATGAATTGAATCATGATTCATGAATCAAGGAATCATGAATTGAATCATGAATCATGATTTATGAATCGAATCATGAATCAAGAATCAAGAATCGAATCATGAATCACGAAATAAATCATGAATCATGAATCATGAATCATGAATTTAATCATGAATCATGAATCATGAATTGAATCATGAATCATGAATCATGAATTAAATCCAGAATCATAAATTGAATCATAAATTGAATCATGAATCATGAATCATGAAACATAAATTGAACCATGAATCATGAATCAGGAATTGAATCATGAATCATGATTCATGAATTGAATCATGAATTATAAATTAAATCATGAATCATGAATCATGAATTGAATCATGAATTGAATCATGAATTGAATCATAATTCAAGAATCATGAATCATGAATCATGAATCATGAATTGAATCATGAATCATGAATTGAATCAAATCATGAATCATGAATTGAATCATGAATCATGAATCATTAATTGAATCATGAATTGAATCATAAAATCATGAATCATGAATTGAATCATGAATTCATGAATTGAATCATGAATCATGAATTGAATCATGAATCATGAATCATGAATCATAAATTAAATCATGAATCATGAATCATGAATTGAATCATGAATCGAATCATGAATCATGAATTGAATCATGAATCATGAATCGAATCATGAATCTTGAATCATGAATTGAATCATGAATCATGAATCATGAATTGAATCATGAATTGTGAATCATGAATCGAATAATGAATCATGAGTCAAGAATCATGAATCGAATCATGAATCATGAATCATGAATTATGAATTGAATCATGAATCATGAATCATGAATTGAATCATGAATCATGAAACATGAATCATGAATTGAATCATGAATCATGAGTCATGAATCGAATCATGAATCGTGAATCAAGAATCATGAATCGAATCATGAATCTTGAATCATGAATCATGAATTATGAATCATAAATTGATTTATGAATCATGATTTGAATCATGAATCATGAATCATGAATCGAATCATGAATTGAATCATGAATCATGAATCATGAATTGAATCATGAATTGAATCATGAATCATGAATCATGAATCATGGATTGAATCATGAATCATGAATCATGAATTGAATCACGAATCATGAATCATGAATCGAATCATGAATAATGAATTGAATCATGAATCATGAATCATGAATCGAATCATAAATCATGAAACATGAATTTAATCATGAATCATGAATTGAATCATGAATCATGAATCATGAATTGAATCATGAATCATGAATCATGAATTGAATCATAAATCATGAATCATGAATTGAATCATGAATCATGAATCATGAATTGAATCATGAATCATGAATTTAATCATGAATCATGAATTTAATCATGAATCATGAATCATGTTTTGAATCATGAATCATGAATCATGAATCATGAATCATGAATCATGAATTGAATCATGAATCATGAATCGAATCATAAATCATGAATTATGAATCATGAATTGAATCATGAATCATGAATCGAATCATGAATCATGAATTGAATCATGAATCGAAACATGAATCATGAATCATGAATTGAATCATGAATCATGAATCGAATCATGAATCTTGAATCATGAATTGAATCATGAATTATAAATTAAATCATGAATCATGAATTATAAATTGAATCATGAATTGAATCATGAATCATGAATTGAATCATAATTCATGAATCATGAATTGAATCATGGATCATGAATCATGAATCATGAATTGAATCATGAATTGAATCAAAATTCATGAATCATGAATCATGAATTGAATCATGAATCATGAATCGAATCATGAATCATGAATTGAATCATGAATCATGAATTAAATCATGAATCATGAATTGAATCATGAATCATGAATCATTAATTGAATCATGAATTTATTTAAAAATCATGAATCATGAATCATTAATTGAATCATGAATCATGAATTGAATCATGAATTGAATCATGAATCATGAATCATAATTCATAAATTAAATCATGAATCATGAATCATGAATTGAATCATGAATTGAATCATGAATCATGAATCATAAATTGAATCATGAATCATTAATCATGAATTGAATCATGAATCATGAATCAAATCATGAATCATGAATTGAATCACGAATCGAATCATGAATCATTAATCATGAATTGAATCACGAATTGAATCATGAATCATTAATCATGAATTGAATCATGAATCATGAGTCAAGAATCATGAATCGAATCATGAATCATGAATCATGAATTATGAATTGAATCATGAATCATGAATCATGAATTGAATCATGAATCATGAAACATGAATCATGAATTGAATCATGAATCATGAGTCATGAATCGAATCATGAATCGTGAATCAAGAATCATGAATCGAATCATGAATCTTGAATCATGATTAATGAATTGAATCATGAATCATGAATTATGAATCATGAATTGAATCATGAATCATGATTTGAATCATGAATCATGAATCATGAATCGAATCATGAATCATGAATTGAATCATGAATCATGAATCATGAATTGAATCATGAATTTAATCATGAATCATGAATCATGAATCATGGATTGAATCATGAATCATGAATCATGAATTGAATCACAAATCATGAATCATGAATCGAATCATGAATCATGAATTGAATCATGAATCATGAATCGAATCATAAATCATGAAACATGAATTGAATCATGAATCATGAATCATGAATCATGAATTGAATCATGAATCATGAATCATGAATTGAATCATAAATCATGAATCATGAATCGAATCATGAATCATGAATCATGAATTGAATCATGAATCATGAATTGAATCATGAATCATGAATCATGAATTGAATCATGAATCATGAATCATGAATTGAATCATGAATCATGAATTGAATCATAAATCATGAATTATGAATCATGAATTGAATCATGAATCATGAATCGAATCATGAATCATGAATTGAATCATGAATCGAAACATGAATCATGAATCATGAATTGAATCATGAATCAAATAATGAATCTTGAATCATGAATTGAATCATGAATTATAAATTAAATCATGAATCATGAATTATGAATTGAATCATGAATTGAATCATGAATCATGAATCATGAATTGAATCATAATTCATGAATCATGAATCATGAATTGAATCATGAATTGAATCATGAATCATGAATTGAATCATGAATCATGAATCATGAATCATAAATTGAATCATGAATCATGAATCATGAATTGAATCATGAATCGAATCATGAATCATGAATTGATATGAATGATTGTTCTTGAATCATGAATCATGAAATATCGAATCATGAATCTTGAATCATGAATTGAATCATGAATCATGAATCATGAATTGAATCATGAATCATGAATCATGAATCGAATCATGAATCATGAGTCAAGAATCATGAATCGAATCATGAATCATGAATCATGAATTATGAATTGAATCATGAATCATGAATCATGAATTGAATCATGAATCATGAAACATGAATCATGAATTGAATCATGAATCATGAATCATGAATCGAATCATGAATCGTGAATCAAGAATCATGAATCGAATCATGAATCTTGAATCATGAATCATGAATTGAATCATGAATCATGAATTATGAATCATGAATTGAATCATGAATCATGAATTGAATCATGAATCATGAATTATGAATCATGAATTGAATCATGAATCATGATTTGAATCATGATTTGAATCATGAATCATGAATCATGAATCGAATCATGAATCATGAATTGAATCATGAATCATGAATTGAATCATGAATCATGAATCATGAATTGAATCATGAATTGAATCATGAATCATGAATCATGGATTGAATTATGAATCATGAATCATGAATTGAATCACGAATCATGAATCATGAATTGAATCATGAATCATGAATTGAATCATGAATCATGAATCATGAATTGAATCATGAATTGAATCATGAATCATGAATCATGGATTGAATTATGAATCATGAATCATGAATTGAATCACAAATCATGAATCATGAATCGAATCATGAATCATGAATCGAATCATGAATCTTGAATCATGAATTGAATCATGAATCATGAATTGAATCATGAATTATGAATCATGAATCGAATCATGAATCACGAGTCAAGAATCATGAATCAAATCATGAATCATGAATTATGAATTATGAATTAAATCATGAATCATGAATCATGAATTATGAATCATGAATTGAATCATGAATCATGAATCATGAATCATGAATTGAATCATGAATCATGAATCATGAAATGAATCATGAATCATGAATCATGAATTATGAATTGAATCATGAATCATGAATCATGAATCATGAATTATGAATCATGAATTATGAATTGAATCATGATTCATGAATCAAGAATCATGAATTGAATCATGAATCATGATTTATGAATCAAGAATCATGAATCAAATCATGAATCATGAATTGAATCATGAATTGAATCATAAATCATGAATTGAATCATGAATCATGAATCGAATCATGAATCATGAATCTTGAATCATGAATCATGAATTGAATCATGAATCATGAATCATGAATCGAATCATGAATCATGAATCCTAAATCATGAATCATGAATTGAATCATGAATCATGAATTGAATCATGAATCATGAATCATGAATTATGAATTGAATCATGAATCATGAATCATGAATCATGAATTATGAATCATGAATTATGAATTGAATCATGAATCATGAATCATGAATCATGAATTATGAATCATGAATTATGAATTGAATCATGATTCATGAATCAAGAATCATGAATTGAATCATGAATCATGATTTATGAATCGAATCATGAATCAAGAATCAAGAATCGAATCATGATTCATGAATCAAGAATCATGAATTGAATCATGAATCATGATTTATGAATCGAATCATGAATCAAGAATCAAGAATCGAATCATGAATTGAATCATGAATCATGATTTATGAATCGAATCATGAATCAAGAATCAAGAATCGAATCATGAATCATGAATTGAATCATGAATCATGAATCATGAATCGAATCATGAATCATGAATCAAGAATCATGAATCGAATCATGAATCATGAATTGAATCATGAATTGAATCATAAATCATGAATTGAATCATGAATCATGAATCGAATCATGAATCATGAATCTTGAATCATGAATCATGAATTGAATCATGAATCATGAATCATGAATCGAATCATGAATCATGAATCATGAATCCTAAATCATGAATCATGAATTGAATCATGAATCATGAATCATGAATTGAATCATGAATCATGAATTATGAATTGAATCATGATTCATGAATCAAGAATCATGAATTGAATCATGAATCATGATTTATGAATCGAATCATGAATCAAGAATCAAGAATCGAATCATGAATCATGAAATAAATCATGAATCATGAATTTAATCATGAATCATGAATCTTGAATTGAATCATGAATCATGAATCATGAATCATGAATTAAATCCAGAATCATAAATTGAATCATAAATTGAATCATGAATCATGAATCATGAAACATAAATTGAACCATGAATCATGAATCAGGAATTGAATCATGAATCATGATTCATGAATTGAATCATGAATTATAAATTAAATCATGAATCATGAATCATGAATTGAATCATGAATTGAATCATGAATCATGAATCATGAATTGAATCATAATTCATGAATCATGAATCATGAATTGAATCATGAATCATGAATCATGAATTGAATCATGAATCATGAATTGAATCAAATCATGAATCATGAATTGAATCATGAATCATGAATCATGAATTGAATCATGAATCATGAATCATGAATCATGAATCATGAATCATTAATTGAATCATGAATTGAATCATAAATCATGAATCATGAATTGAATCATGAATCATGAATTGAATCATGAATCATGAATCATGAATCATAAATTGAATCATGAATCATGAATCATGAATTGAATCATGAATCGAATCATGAATCATGAATTGAATCATGAATCATGAATCGAATCATGAATCTTGAATCATGAATTGAATCATGAATCATGAATCATGAATTGAATCATGAATTGTGAATCATGAATCGAATAATGAATCATGAGTCAAGAATCATGAATCGAATCATGAATCATGAATCATGAATTATGAATTGAATCATGAATCATGAATCATGAATTGAATCATGAATCATGAAACATGAATCATGAATTGAATCATGAATCATGAGTCATGAATCGAATCATGAATCGTGAATCAAGAATCATGAATCGAATCATGAATCTTGAATCATGAATCATGAATTATGAATCATAAATTGATTTATGAATCATGATTTGAATCATGAATCATGAATCGAATCATGAATTGAATCATGAATCATGAATCATGAATTGAATCATGAATTGAATCATGAATCATGAATCATGAATCATGGATTGAATCATGAATCATGAATCATGAATTGAATCACGAATCATGAATCATGAATCGAATCATGAATAATGAATTGAATCATGAATCATGAATCATGAATCGAATCATAAATCATGAAACATGAATTTAATCATGAATCATGAATTGAATCATGAATCATGAATCATGAATAGAATCATAAATCATGAATTGAATCATAAATCATGAATCATGAATTGAATCATGAATCATGAATCATGAATTGAATCATGAATCATGAATCATGAATTGAATCATGAATCATGAATTTAATCATGAATCATGAATCATGTTTTGAATCATGAATCATGAATCATGAATCATGAATTGAATCATGAATCATGAATCGAATCATAAATCATGAATTATGAATCATGAATTGAATCATGAATCATGAATCGAATCATGAATCATGAATTGAATCATGAATCGAAACATGAATCATGAATCATGAATTGAATCATGAATCATGAATCGAATCATGAATCTTGAATCATGAATTGAATCATGAATTATAAATTAAATCATGAATCATGAATTATAAATTGAATCATGAATTGAATCATGAATCATGAATTGAATCATAATTCATGAATCATGAATTGAATCATGGATCATGAATCATGAATCATGAATTGAATCATGAATTGAATCAAAATTCATGAATCATGAATCATGAATTGAATCATGAATCATGAATCATGAATCATGAATCGAATCATGAATCATGAATCGAATCATGAATCATGAATTGAGTCATGAATCATGAATTAAATCATGAATCATGAATTGAATCATGAATCATGAATCATTAATTGAATCATGAATTTATTTAAAAATCATGAATCATGAATCATTAATTGAATCATGAATCATGAATTGAATCATGAATTGAATCATGAATCATGAATCATGAATCATAATTCATAAATTAAATCATGAATCATGAATCATGAATTGAATCATGAATTGAATCATGAATCATGAATCATAAATTGAATCATGAATCATTAATCATGAATTGAATCATGAATCATGAATCAAATCATGAATCATGAATTGAATCACGAATCGAATCATGAATCATTAATCATGAATTGAATCACGAATTGAATCATGAATCATTAATCATGAATTGAATAATGAATCATGAATTGAATCATGAATCATGAATCATGAATCATGAATTGAATCATGAATCATGAATCATGAATCGAATCATGAATCATGAATCATGAATTGAATCAAGAATCATGAATTGAATCATGAATCATGAATCATGAATCATGAATCGAATCATGAATCATGAATCGAATCATGAATCATGAATCAAGAATCATGAATCAAATCATGAATCATGAATTGAATCATGAATTGAATCATGAATCATGAATTGAATCATGAATCATTAATCATGAATTGAATCATGAATCATGAATCGAATCATGAATCATGAATCTTGAATCATGAATCATGAATTGAATCATGAATCATGAATCATGAATCGAATCATGAATCATGAATCATGAATCATGAATCATGAATCATGAATCATGAATTGAATCATGAATCATGAATCATGAATCATGAATCATGAATTGAATCATGAATCATGAATTGAATCATGAATCATGAATCATGAATTGAATCATGAATCATGAATCATGAATTATGAATTGAATCATGAATCATGAATCATGAATCATGAATTATGAATCATGAATTATGAATTGAATCATGATTCATGAATCAAGAATCATGAATTGAATCATGAATCATGATTTATGAATCGAATCATGAATCAAGAATCAAGAATCGAATCATGAATCACGAAATAAATCATGAATCATGAATCATGAATCATGAATTTAATCATGAATCATGAATCATGAATTGAATCATGAATCATGAATCATGAATCATGAATTAAATCCAGAATCATAAATTGAATCATAAATTGAATCATGAATCATGAATCATGAAACATAAATTGAACCATGAATCATGAATCAGGAATTGAATCATGAATCATGATTCATGAATTGAATCATGAATTATAAATTAAATCATGAATCATGAATCATGAATTGAATCATGAATTGAATCATGAATTGAATCATAATTCATGAATCATGAATCATGAATTGAATCATGAATCATGAATCATGAATTGAATCATGAATCATGAATTGAATCAAATCATGAATCATGAATTGAATCATGAATCATGAATCATTAATTGAATCATGAATTGAATCATAAATCATGAATCATGAATTGAATCATGAATCATGAAATTGAATCATGAATCATGAATTGAATCATGAATCATGAATCATGAATCATAAATTAAATCATGAATCATGAATCATGAATTGAATCATGAATCGAATCATGAATCATGAATTGAATCATGAATCATGAATCGAATCATGAATCTTGAATCATGAATTGAATCATGAATCATGAATCATGAATTGAATCATGAATTGTGAATCATGAATCAAATAATGAATCATGAGTCAAGAATCATGAATCGAATCATGAATCATGAATCATGAATTATGAATTGAATCATGAATCATGAATCATGAATTGAATCATGAATCATGAAACATGAATCATGAATTGAATCATGAATCATGAGTCATGAATCGAATCATGAATCGTGAATCAAGAATCATGAATCGAATCATGAATCTTGAATCATGAATCATGAATTATGAATCATAAATTGATTTATGAATCATGATTTGTATCATGAATCATGAATCATGAATCGAATCATGAATTGAATCATGAATCATGAATCATGAATTGAATCATGAATTGAATCATGAATCATGAATCATGAATCATGGATTGAATCATGAATCATGAATCATGAATTGAATCACGAATCATGAATCATGAATCGAATCATGAATAATGAATTGAATCATGAATCATGAATCATGAATCGAATCATAAATCATGAAACATGAATTTAATCATGAATCATGAATTGAATCATGAATCATGAATCATGAATTGAATCATGAATCATGAATCATGAATTGAATCATAAATCATGAATCATGAATTGAATCATGAATCATGAATTATGAATTGAATCATGAATCATGAATTTAATCATGAATCATGAATTTAATCATGAATCATGAATCATGTTTTGAATCATGAATCATGAATCATGAATCATGAATTGAATCATGAATCATGAATCGAATCATAAATCATGAATTATGAATCATGAATTGAATCATGAATCATGAATCGAATCATGAATCATGAATTGAATCATGAATCGAAACATGAATCATGAATCATGAATTGAATCATGAATCATGAATCAAATCATGAATCTTGAATCATGAATTGAATCATGAATTATAAATTAAATCATGAATCATGAATTATAAATTGAATCATGAATTGAATCATGAATCATGAATTGAATCATAATTCATGAATCATGAATTGAATCATGGATCATGAATCATGAATCATGAATTGAATCATGAATTGAATCAAAATTCATGAATCATGAATCATGAATTGAATCATGAATCATGAATCGAATCATGAATCATGAATTGAATCATGAATCATGAATTAAATCATGAATCATGAATTGAATCATGAATCATGAATCATTAATTGAATCATGAATTTATTTAAAAATCATGAATCATGAATCATTAATTGAATCATGAATCATGAATTGAATCATGAATTGAATCATGAATCATGAATCATAATTCATAAATTAAATCATGAATCATGAATCATGAATTGAATCATGAATTGAATCATGAATCATGAATCATAAATTGAATCATGAATCATTAATCATGAATTGAATCATGAATCATGAATCAAATCATGAATCATGAATTGAATCACGAATCGAATCATGAATCATTAATCATGAATTGAATCATGAATTGAATAATGAATCATGAATTGAATCATGAATCATGAATCATGAATCATGAATTGAATCATGAATCATGAATCATGAATCGAATCATGAATCATGAATCATGAATTGAATCATGAATCATGAATTGAATCATGAATCATGAATTGAATCATGAATCATGAATCATGAATCGAATCATGAATCATGAATCGAATCATGAATCATGAATCAAGAATCATGAATCGAATCATGAATCATGAATTGAATCATGAATTGAATCATGAATTGAATCATGAATCATGAATTGAATCATGAATCATTAATCATGAATTGAATCATGAATCATGAATCGAATCATGAATCATGAATCTTGAATCATGAATGATGAATTGAATCATGAATCATGAATCATGAATCGAATCATGAATCATGAATCATGAATCATGAATCATGAATCATGAATCATGAATCATGAATTGAATCATGAATCATGAATCATGAATCATGAATCATGAATTGAATCATGAATCATGAATTGAATCATGAATCATGAATCATGAATCATGAATCGAATCATAAATCATGAATCATGAATCATGAATTGAATCATGAATCATGAATCATGAATTGAATCATGAATCATGAATCATGAATCATGAATCATGAATCATAAATCATGAATTGAATCATGAATCATGAATCATGAATCATGAATTGAATCATGAGTCATGAATCATGAATTGAATCATGAATCATGAATCATGAATCATGAATCATGAATTGAATCATGAATCATGAATCGAATCATGAATCATGAATCAAGAATCATGAAACAAATCATGAATCATGAATTGAATAGTGAATCATGAATCTTAAATTGAATCATGAATCATGAATCGAATCATGAATCATGAATCATGAATCATGAATTGAATCATGAATCATGAATCATGAATTGAATCATAATTCATGAATCATGAATTGAATCATGAATTGAATCATGAATCATGAATTGAATCATGAATCATGAATCATGAATCATAAATTGAATCATGAGTCATGAATCATGAATTGAATCATGAATCGAATCATGAATCATGAATTGAATCATGAATCATGAATCGAATCATGAATCTTGAATCATGAATTGAATCATGAATCATGAATCATGAATTGAATCATGAATCATGAATCATGAATCGAATCATGAATCATGAGTCAAGAATCATGAATCGAATCATGAATCATGAATCATGAATTATGAATTGAATCATGAATCATGAATCATGAATTGAATCATGAATCATGAAACATGAATCATGAATTGAATCATGAATCATGAATCATGAATCGAATAATGAATCGTGAATCAAGAATCATGAATCGAATCATGAATCTTGAATCATGAATCATGAATTGAATCATGAATCATGAATTATGAATCATGAATTGAATCATGAATCATGAATTGAATCATGAATCAAGAATTATGAATCATGAATTGAATCATGAATCATGATTTGAATCATGATTTGAATCATGAATCATGAATCATGAATTGAATCATGAATCATGAATTGAATCATGAATCATGAATTGAATCATGAATCATGAATCATGAATTGAATCATGAATTGAATCATGAATCATGAATCATGGATTGAATTATGAATCATGAATCATGAATTGAATCACGAATCATGAATCATGAATCGAATCATGAATCATGAATCGAATCATGAATCTTGAATCATGAATTGAATCATGAATCATGAATTGAATCATGAATCATGAATCATGAATCGAATCATGAATCACGAGTCAAGAATCATGAATCAAATCATGAATCATGAATTATGAATTATGAATAAATCATGAATCATGAATCATGAATTATAAATCATGAATTGAATCATGAATCATGAATCATGAATCATGAATTGAATCATGAATCATGAATCATGAATCGAATCATGAATCATGAATTGAATCATGAATCATGAATCATGAATCGAATCATGAATCATGAATCAAGAATCATGAATCGAATCATGAATCATGAATTGAATCATGAATTGAATCATAAATCATGAATTGAATCATGAATCATGAATCGAATCATGAATCATAAATCATGAATCCTAAATCATGAATCATGAATCATGAATCATGAATTGAATCATGAATCATGAATCATGAATTATGAATTGAATCATGAATCATGAATCATGAATCATGAATTATGAATCATGAATTATGAATTGAATCATGATTCATGAATCAAGAATCATGAATTGCATCATGAATCATGATTTATGAATCGAATCATGAATCAAGAATCAAGAATCGAATCATGAATCATGAATCGAATCATGAATCTTGAATCATGACTTGAATCATGAATCATGAATTGAATCATGAATCATGAATCATGAATCGAATCATGAATCACGAGTCAAGAATCATGAATCAAATCATGAATCATGAATTATGAATTATGAATTAAATCATGAATCATGAATCATGAATTATGAATCATGAATTGAATCATGAATCATGAATCATGAATCATGAATTGAATCATGAATCATGAATCGAATCATGAATCAAGAATCATGAATCGAATCATGAATCATGAATTGAATCATGAATTGAATCATAAATCATGAATTGAATTATTAATCATGAATCGAATCATGAATCATGAATCTTGAATCATGAATCATGAATTGAATCATGAATCATGAATCATGAATCGAATCATGAATCATGAATCATGAATCCTAAATCATGAATCATGAATTGAATCATGAATCATGAATCATGAATTGAATCATGAATCATGAATCATGAATTATGAATTGAATCATGAATCATGAATCATGAATCATGAATTATGAATCTTGAATTATGAATTGAATCATGATTCATGAATCAAGAATCATGAATTGAATCATGAATCATGATTTATGAATCGAATCATGAATCAAGAATCAAGAATCGAATCATGAATCATGAAATAAATCATGAATCATGAATTTAATCATGAATCATGAATCATGAATTGAATCATGAATCATGAATCATGAATTAAATCCAGAATCATAAATTGAATCATAAATTGAATCATGAATCATGAATCATGAAACATAAATTGAACCATGAATCATGAATCAGGAATTGAATCATGAATCATGATTCATGAATTGAATCATGAATTATAAATTAAATCATGAATCATGAATCATGAATTGAATCATGAATTGAATCATGAATCATGAATCATGAATTGAATCATAATTCATGAATCATGAATCATGAATTGAATCATGAATCATGAATCATGAATCAAATCATGAATCATGAATTGAATCATGAATCATGAATCATGAATTGAATCATGAATCATGAATCATGAATCATGAATCATTAATTGAATCATGAATTGAATTATAAATCATGAATCATGAATTGAATCATGAATCATGAATTGAATCATGAATCATGAATTGAATCATGAATCATGAATCATGAATTGAATCATGAATCGAATCATGAATCATGAATCATGAATTGAATCATGAATCATGAATTGAATCATGAATCTTGAATCATGAATTGAATCATGAATTGTGAATCATGAATCGAATAATGAATCATGAGTCAAGAATAATGAATCGAATCATGAATCATGAATCATGAATTATGAATTGAATCATGAATCATGAATTGAATCATGAATCATGAAACATGAATCATGAATTGAATCATGAATCATGAGTCATGAATCGAATAATGAATCGTGAATCAAGAATCATGAATCAAATCATGAATCTTGAATCATGAATCATGAATTATGAATCATGAATTGAATTATGAATCATGAATTATGAATCATGAATCATGAATCATGAATCTAATCATGAATCATGAATTGAATCATGAATCATGAATCATGAATTGAATCATGAATTGAATCATGAATCATGAATCATGAATCATGGATTGAATCATGAATCATGAATCATGAATTGAATCACGAATCATGAATCATGAATCGAATCATGAATCATGAATTGAATCATGAATCATGAATCATGAATCATGAATTGAATCATGAATCATGAATCATGAATTGAATCATGAATTGTGAATCATGAATCGAATAATGAATCATGAGTCAAGAATCATGAATCGAATCATGAATCATGAATCATGAATTATGAATTGAATCATGAATCATGAATCATGAATTGAATCATGAATCATGAAACATGAATCATGAATTGAATCATGAATCATGAGTCATGAATCGAATCATGAATCGTGAATCAAGAATCATGAATCGAATCATGAATCTTGAATCATGAATCATGAATTATGAATCATGAATTGAATTATGAATCATGAATTATGAATCATGAATCATGAATCATGAATCGAATCATGAATCATGAATTGAATCATGAATCATGAATCATGAATTGAATCATGAATTGAATCATGAATCATGAATCATGAATCATGGATTGAATCATGAATCATGAATCATGAATTGAATCACGAATCATGAATCATGAATCGAATCATGAATCATGAATTGAATCATGAATCATGAATCATGAATCGAATCATAAATCATGAAACATGAATTGAATCATGAATCATGAATTGAATCATGAATCATGAATCATGAATTGAATCATGAATCATGAATCATGAATTGAATCATAAATCATGAATCATGAATTGAATCATGAATCATGAATCATGAATTGAATCATGAATCATGAATTTAATCATGAATCATGAATTTAATCATGAATCATGAATTTAATCATGAATAATGAATCATGTTTTGAATCATGAATCATGAATCATGAATCATGAATTGAATCATGAATCATGAATCGAATCATAAATCATGAATTATGAATCATGAATTGAATCATGAATCATGAATCAAATCATGAATCATGAATTGAATCATGAATCGAAACATGAATCATGAATCATGAATTGAATCATGAATCATGAATCGAATCATGAATCTTGAATCATGAATTGAATCATGAATTATAAATTAAATCATGAATCATGAATTATGAATTGAATCATGAATTGAATCATGAATCATGAATTGAATCATGAATTGAATCATGAATCATGAATTGAATCATAATTCATGAATCATGAATTGAATCATGGATCATGAATCATGAATTATGAATTGAATCATGAATTGAATCAAAATTCATGAATCATGAATCATGAATCATGAATCATGAATTGAATCATGAATGATGAATCATGAATCATGAATCGAATCATGAATCATGAATCGAATCATGAATCATGAATTGAATCATGAATCATGAATTAAATCATGAATCATGAATTGAATCATGAATCATGAATCATTAATTGAATCATGAATTTATTTATAAATCATGAATCATGAATCATTAATTGAATCATGAATCATGAATTGAATCATGAATTGAATCATGAATCATGAATCATGAATCATAATTCATAAATTAAATCATGAATCATGAATCATGAATTGAATCATGAATTGAATCATGAATCATGAATCATGAATTGAATCATGAATCATTAATCATGAATTGAATCATGAATCATGAATCAAATCATGAATCATGAATTGAATCACGAATCGAATCATGAATCATTAATCATGAATTGAATCACGAATTGAATCATGAATCATTAATCATGAATTGAATAATGAATCATGAATTGAATCATGAATCATGAATCATGAATTGAATCATGAATCATGAATCATGAATCGAATCATGAATCATGAATCATGAAATGAATCATGAATCATGAATTGAATCATGAATCATGAATCATGAATCGAATCATGAATCATGAATCGAATCATGAATCATGAATCAAGAATCATGAATCGAATCATGAATCATGAATTGAATCATGAATTGAATCATGAATCATGAATTGAATCATGAATCATTAATCATGAATTGAATCATGAATCATGAATCGAATCATGAATCATGAATCTTGAATCATGAATCATGAATCATGAATCGAATCATGAATCATGAATCATGAATCATGAATCATGAATTGAATCATGAATCATGAATCATGAATTGAATCATGAATCATGAATCATGAATCATGAATCATGAATTGAATCATGAATCATGAATTGAATCATGAATCATGAATCATGAATCATGAATCGAATCATAAATCATGAATCATGAATCATGAATTGAATCATGAATCATGAATCATTAATTGAATCATGAATCATGAATCATGAATCATGAATCATAAATCATGAATTGAATCATGAATCATTAATCATGAATTATGAATTGAATCATGAATCATGAATCATGAATCATGAATTGAATCATGAATCATGAATCATGAATCATGAATCATGAATTGAATCATGAATCATGAATCGAATCATGAATCATGAATCAAGAATCATGAAACAAATCATGAATCATGAATTGAATCATGAATCATGAATCATAAATTGAATCATGAATCATGAATCGAATCATGAATCATGAATCATGAATCATGAATTGAATCATGAATCATGAATCATGAATCATGAATCATTAATTGAATCATGAATCATGAATCATAAATTGAATCATGAATCATGAATTGAATCAGGATTCGAATCATGAATTGAATCAGGATTCAAATCATGAATTGAATCATGAGTCATGAATTGAATCATGAATCATGAATTATGAATCATGAATTGAATCATGAATCATGAATTGAATCATGAATCATGAATCATGAATCATGAATCATGAATTCAATCACGCATCATGAATCATGAATCGAATCATGAATCATGAATTTAATCATGAATCATGAATTGAATCATGAATCATGAATTGAATCATGAATCATGAATCATGAATTGAATCATGAATTGAATCATGAATCATAAATTGAATCATGAATTAAATTATGAATCATGAATCATGAATCATGAATTGAATCATGAATTGAATCCTGAATCATGAATCATGAATTGAATCATGAATCATGAATCGAATCATGAATCATGAATTGAATCATGAATCATGAATTGAATCATGAATCATGAATTGAATCATGAATTGAATCATGAATCATGAATCATGGATTGAATTATGAATCATGAATCATGAATTGAATCACGAATCATGAATCATGAATCGAATCATGAATCATGAATCGAATCATGAATCTTGAATCATGAATTGAATCATGAATCATGAATTGAATCATGAATCATGAATCGAATCATGAATCACGAGTCAAGAATCATGAATCAAATCATGAATCATGAATTATGAATTATGAATTAAATCATGAATCATGAATCATGAATTATGAATCATGAATTGAATCATGAATTATGAATTGAATCATGAATCATGAATCATGAATCGAATCATGAATCATGAATCATGAATTGAATCATGAATCATGAATCATGAATCGAATCATGAATCATGAATCAAGAATCATGAATCGAATCATGAATCATGAATTGAATCATGAATTGAATCATGAATCATGAATTGAATCATGAATCATGAATCGAATCATGAATCATGAATCTTGAATCATGAATCATGAATTGAATCATGAATCATGAATCATGAATCGAATCATGAATCATGAATCATGAATCCTAAATCATGAATCATGAATTGAATCATGAATCATGAATCATGAATTGAATCATGAATCATGAATTGAATCATGAATCATGAATCATGAATTATGAATTGAATCATGAATCATGAATCATGAATCATGAATTATGAATCATGAATTATGAATTGAATCATGATTCATGAATCAAGAATCATGAATTGAATCATGAATCATGATTTATGAATCGAATCATGAATCAAGAATCAAGAATCGAATCATGAATCATGAAATAAATCATGAATCATGAATCATGAATCATGAATTAAATCCAGAATCATAAATTGAATCATGAATCATGAATCAGGAATTGAATCATGAATCATGATTCATGAATTGAATCATGAATTATAAATTAATTCATGAATCATGAATCATGAATTGAATCATGAATCATGAATTGAATCATGAATCATGAATTGAATCATGAATCATGAATCATGAATCATAAATTGAATCATGAATCATGAATCATGAATTGAATCATGAATTGAATCATGAATCATGAATTGAATCATGAATCATGAATCGAATCATGAATCTTGAATCATGAATTGAATCATGAATCATGAATCATGAATTGAATCATGAATTGTGAATCATGAATCGAATAATGAATCATGAGTCAAGAATCATGAATCGAATCATGAATCATGAATCATGAATTATGAATTGAATCATGAATCATGAATCATGAATTGAATCATGAATCATGAAACATGAATCATGAATTGAATCATGAATCATGAGTCATGAATCGAATCATGAATCGTGAATCAAGAATCATGAATCGAATCATGAATCTTGAATCATGAATCATGAATTATGAATCATGAATTGAATTATGAATCATGATTTGAATCATGAATCATGAATCATGAATCGAATCATGAATCATGAATTGAATCATGAATCATGAATTAAATCATGAATTGAATCATGAATCATGAATCATGAATCATGGATTGAATCATGAATCATGAATCATGAATTGAATCACGAATCATGAATCATGAATCGAATCATGAATCATGAATTGAATCATGAATCATGAATCATGAATCGAATCATAAATCATGAAACATGAATTGAATCATGAATCATGAATTGAATCATGAATCATGAATCATGAATCATGAATCATGAATTCAATCACGCATCATGAATCATGAATCGAATCATGAATCATGAATTTAATCATGAATCATGAATTGAATCATGAATCATGAATTGAATCATGAATCATGAATCATGAATTGAATCATGAATTGAATCATGAATCATAAATTGAATCATGAATTAAATTATGAATCATGAATCATGAATCATAAATTGAATCATGAATTGAATCCTGAATCATGAATCATGAATTGAATCATGAATCATGAATCGAATCATGAATCATGAATTGAATCATGAATCATGAATTGAATCATGAATCATGAATCATGAATTGAATCATGAATTGAATCATGAATCATGAATCATGGATTGAATTATGAATCATGAATCATGAATTGAATCACGAATCATGAATCATGAATCGAATCATGAATCATGAATCGAATCATGAATCTTGAATCATGAATTGAATCATGAATCATGAATTGAATCATGAATCATGAATCGAATCATGAATCACGAGTCAAGAATCATGAATCAAATCATGAATCATGAATTATGAATTATGAATTAAATCATGAATCATGAATCATGAATTATGAATCATGAATTGAATCATGAATCATGAATTGAATCATGAATCATGAATCATGAATCGAATCATGAATCATGAATCATGAATTGAATCATGAATCATGAATCATGAATCGAATCATGAATCATGAATCAAGAATCATGAATCGAATCATGAATCATGAATTGAATCATGAATTGAATCATGAATCATGAATTGAATCATGAATCATGAATCGAATCATGAATCATGAATCTTGAATCATGAATCATGAATTGAATCATGAATCATGAATCATGAATCGAATCATGAATCATGAATCATGAATCCTAAATCATGAATCATGAATTGAATCATGAATCATGAATCATGAATTGAATCATGAATCATGAATCATGAATTATGAATTGAATCATGAATCATGAATCATGAATCATGAATTATGAATCATGAATTATGAATTGAATCATGATTCATGAATCAAGAATCATGAATTGAATCATGAATCATGATTTATGAATCGAATCATGAATCAAGAATCAAGAATCGAATCATGAATCATGAAATAAATCATGAATCATGAATCATGAATTAAATCCAGAATCATAAATTGAATCATGAATCATGAATCAGGAATTGAATCATGAATCATGATTCATGAATTGAATCATGAATTATAAATTAATTCATGAATCATGAATCATGAATTGAATCATGAATCATGAATTGAATCATGAATCATGAATTGAATCATGAATCATGAATCATGAATCATAAATTGAATCATGAATCATGAATCATGAATTGAATCATGAATTGAATCATGAATCATGAATTGAATCATGAATCATGAATCGAATCATGAATCTTGAATCATGAATTGAATCATGAATCATGAATCATGAATTGAATCATGAATTGTGAATCATGAATCGAATAATGAATCATGAGTCAAGAATCATGAATCGAATCATGAATCATGAATCATGAATTATGAATTGAATCATGAATCATGAATCATGAATTGAATCATGAATCATGAAACATGAATCATGAATTGAATCATGAATCATGAGTCATGAATCGAATCATGAATCGTGAATCAAGAATCATGAATCGAATCATGAATCTTGAATCATGAATCATGAATTATGAATCATGAATTGAATTATGAATCATGATTTGAAT
Organism: Mixophyes fleayi; assembly: GCF_038048845.1. Classification (NCBI taxonomy): domain Eukaryota; kingdom Metazoa; phylum Chordata; class Amphibia; order Anura; family Limnodynastidae; genus Mixophyes; species Mixophyes fleayi. Next base: position 6,307 of record NW_027446855.1, on the reverse strand, counting down.
CATGAATCATGAATCGAATCATGAATCATGAATTGAATCATGAATCATGAATCATGAATTAAATCATGAATTGAATCATGAATCATGAATCATGAATCATGGATTGAATCATGAATCATGAATCATGAATTGAATCACGAATCATGAATCATGAATCGAATCATGAATCATGAATTGAATCATGAATCATGAATCATGAATCGAATCATAAATCATGAAACATGAATTGAATCATGAATCATGAATTGAATCATGAATCATGAATCATGAATTGAATCATGAATCATGAATCATGAATTGAATCATAAATCATGAATCATGAATCGAATCATGAATCATGAATCATGAATTGAATCATGAATCATGAATCATGTTTTGAATCATGAATCATGAATCATGAATCATGAATTGAATCATGAATCATGAATCGAATCATAAATCATGAATTATGAATCATAAATCATGAATTATGAATCATGAATTGAATCATGAATCATGAATCGAATCATGAATCATGAATTGAATCATGAATCGAAACATGAATCATGAATCATGAATTGAATCATGAATCATGAATCGAATCATGAATCTTGAATCATGAATTGAATCATGAATTATAAATTAAATCATGAATCATGAATTATGAATTGAATCATGAATTGAATCATGAATCATGAATTGAATCATAATTCATGAATCATGAATCATGAATTGAATCATGAATCATGAATCATGAATCGAATCATGAATCATGAATCGAATCATGAATCATGAATTGAATCATGAATCATGAATTAAATCATGAATCATGAATTAAATCATGAATCATGAATTGAATCATGAATCATGAATCATTAATTGAATCATGAATTTATTTATAAATCATGAATCATGAATCATTAATTGAATCATGAATCATGAATTGAATCATGAATTGAATCATGAATCATGAATCATGAATCATAATTCATAAATTAAATCATGAATCATGAATCATGAATTGAATCATGAATTGAATCATGAATCATGAATCATGAATTGAATCATGAATCATTAATCATGAATTGAATCATGAATCATGAATCAAATCATGAATCATGAATTGAATCACGAATCGAATCATGAATCATTAATCATGAATTGAATCACGAATTGAATCATGAATCATGAATCATGAATTGAATCATGAATCATGAATCATGAATCGAATCATGAATCATGAATTGAATCATGAATCATGAATTGAATCATGAATCATGAATCATGAATCGAATCATGAATCATGAATCGAATCATGAATCATGAATCAAGAATCATGAATCGAATCATGAATCATGAATTGAATCATGAATTGAATCATGAATCATGAATTGAATCATGAATCATTAATCATGAATTGAATCATGAATCATGAATCGAATCATGAATCATGAATCTTGAATCATGAATCATGAATTGAATCATGAATCATGAATCATGAATCGAATCATGAATCATGAATCATGAATCATGAATCATGAATTGAATCATGAATCATGAATCATGAATTGAATCATGAATCATGAATCATGAATCATGAATTGAATCATGAATCATGAATTGAATCATGAATCATGAATCATGAATCATGAATCGAATCATAAATCATGAATCATGAATCATGAATTGAATCATGAATCATGAATCATGAATTGAATCATGAATCATGAATCATGAATCATAAATCATGAATTGAATCATGAATCATTAATCATGAATCATGAATTGAATCATGAATCATGAATCATGAATCATGAATCATGAATTAAATCATGAATCATGAATTGAATCATGGATCATGAATCAAGAATCATGAAACAAATCATGAATCTTGAATTGAATCATGAATCATGAATCATAAATTGAATCATGAATCATGAATCGAATCATGAATCATGAATCATGAATCATGAATTGAATCATGAATCATGAATCATGAATCATGAATCATTAATTGAATCATGAATCATGAATCATGAATTGAATCATGAATCATGAATTGAATCAGGATTCGAATCATGAATTGAATCAGGATTCAAATCATGAATTGAATCATGAGTCATGAATTGAATCATGAATCATGAATTATGAATCATGAATTGAATCATGAATCATGAATTAAATCATGAATCATGAATCATGAATCATGAATCATGAATTCAATCACGCATCATGAATCATGAATCGAATCATGAATCATGAATTTAATCATGAATCATGAATTGAATCATGAATCATGAATTGAATCATGAATCATGAATCATGAATTGAATCATGAATTGAATCATGAATCATAAATTGAATCATGAATTAAATTATGAATCATGAATCATGAATCATAAATTAAATCATGAATTGAATCCTGAATCATGAATCATGAATTAAATCATGAATCATGAATCGAATCATGAATCATGAATTAAATCATGAATCATGAATTGAATCATGAATCATGAATCATTAATTGAATCATGAATTTATTTATAAATCATGAATCATGAATCATTAATTGAATCATGAATCATGAATTGAATCATGAATTGAATCATGAATCATGAATCATGAATCATAATTCATAAATTGAATCATGAATCATGAATCATGAATTGAATCATGAATTGAATCATGAATCATGAATCATGAATTGAATCATGAATCATTAATCATGAATTGAATCATGAATCATGAATCAAATCATGAATCATGAATTGAATCACGAATCGAATCATGAATCATTAATCATGAATTGAATCACGAATCGAATCATGAATCATTTATCATGAATTGAATAATGAATCATGAATTGAATCATGAATCATTAATCATGAATTGAATAATGAATCATGAATTGAATCATGAATCATGAATCATGTATCATGAATTGAATCATGAATCATGAATCATGAATCGAATCATGAATCATGAATCATGAATTGAATCATGAATCATGAATTGAATCATGAATCATGAATCATGAATCGAATCATGAATCATGAATCGAATCATGAATCATGAATCAAGAATCATGAATCGAATCATGAATCATGAATTGAATCATGAATTGAATCATGAATCATGAATTGAATCATGAATCATTAATCATGAATTGAATCATGAATCATGAATCAAATCATGAATCATGAATCTTGAATCATGAATCATGAATTGAATCATGAATCATGAATCATGAATCAAATCATGAATCATGAATCATAAATCATGAATTGAATCATGAATCATGAATCATGAATTGAATCATGAATCATGAATCATGAATCATAAATCATGAATTGAATCATGAATCATGAATTGAATCATGAATCATGAATCATGAATCGAATCATAAATCATGAATCATGAATCATGAATTGAATCATGAATCATGAATCATGAATTGAATCATGAATCATTAATCATGAATTATGAATTGAATCATGAATCATGAATCATGAATCATGAATCATGAATCATGAATCATGAATCATGAATTGAATCATGAATCATGAATCATGAATCATGAATTGAATCATGAATCATGAATCGAATCATGAATCATGAATCAAGAATCATGAAACGAATCATGAATCATGAATTGAATCATGAATCATGAATCATGAATTGAATCATGAATCATGAATCGAATCATGAATCATGAATTGAATCAGGATTCGAATCATGAATTGAATCAGGATTCAAATCATGAATTGAATCATGAGTCATGAATTGAATCATGAATCATGAATTATGAATCATGAATTGAATCATGAATCATGAATTGAATCATGAATCATGAATCATGAATCATGAATTGAATCATGCATCATGAATCATGAATCGAATCATGAATCATGAATTTAATGATGAATCATGAATTGAATCATGAATCATGAATCATGAATCATGAATCATAAATTGAATCATGAATTGAATCCTGAATCATGAATCATGAATTGAATCATGAATCATGAATCATGAATTAAATCATGAATCATGAATTGAATCATGGATCATGAATCAAGAATCATGAAACAAATCATGAATCTTGAATTGAATCATGAATCATGAATCATAAATTGAATCATGAATCATGAATCGAATCATGAATCATGAATCATGAATCATGAATTGAATCATGAATCATGAATCATGAATCATGAATCATTAATTGAATCATGAATCATGAATCATGAATTGAATCATGAATCATGAATTGAATCAGGATTCGAATCATGAATTGAATCAGGATTCAAATCATGAATTGAATCATGAGTCATGAATTGAATCATGAATCATGAATTATGAATCATGAATTGAATCATGAATCAAGAATTAAATCATGAATCATGAATCATGAATCATGAATCATGAATTCAATCACGCATCATGAATCATGAATCGAATCATGAATCATGAATTTAATCATGAATCATGAATTGAATCATGAATCATGAATTGAATCATGAATCATGAATCATGAATTGAATCATGAATTGAATTATGAATCATAAATTGAATCATGAATTAAATTATGAATCATGAATCATGAATCATAAATTAAATCATGAATTGAATCCTGAATCATGAATCATGAATTAAATCATGAATCATGAATTGAATCATGAATCATGAATCATTAATTGAGTCATGAATTTATTTATAAATCATGAATCATGAATCATTAATTGAATCATGAATCATGAATTGAATCCTGAATCATGAATCGAATCATGAATCATGAATCGAATCATGAATCATGAATCATGAATTAAATCATGAATCATGAATTGAATCATGAATCATGAATCATTAATTGAATCATGAATTTATTTATAAATCATGAATCATGAATCATTAATTGAATCATGAATCATGAATTGAATCATGAATTGAATCATGAATCATGAATCATGAATCATAATTCATAAATTGAATCATGAATCATGAATCATGAATTGAATCATGGATTGAATCATGAATTGAATCATGAATCATGAATCATGAATTGAATCATGAATCATTAATCATGAATTGAATCATGAATCATGAATCAAATCATGAATCATGAATTGAATCACGAATCGAATCATGAATCATTAATCATGAATTGAATCACGAATCGAATCATGAATCATTTATCATGAATTGAATAATGAATCATGAATTGAATCATGAATCATTAATCATGAATTGAATAATGAATCATGAATTGAATCATGAATCATGAATCATGTATCATGAATTGAATCATGAATCATGAATCATGAATCGAATCATGAATCATGAATCATGAATTGAATCATGAATCATGAATTGAATCATGAATCATGAATCATGAATCGAATCATGAATCATGAATCGAATCATGAATCATGAATCAAGAATCATGAATCGAATCATGAATCATGAATTGAATCATGAATTGAATCATGAATCATGAATTGAATCATGAATCATTAATCATGAATTGAATCATGAATCATGAATCAAATCATGAATCATGAATCTTGAATCATGAATCATGAATTGAATCATGAATCATGAATCATGAATCAAATCATGAATCATGAATCATGAATCATGAATCATGAATTGAATCATGAATCATGAATCATGAATTGAATCATGAATCATGAATCATGAATCATAAATCATGAATTGAATCATGAATCATGAATTGAATCATGAATAATGAATCATGAATCGAATCATAAATCATGAATCATGAATCATGAATTGAATCATGAATCATGAATCATGAATTGAATCATGAATCATTAATCATGAATTATGAATTGAATCATGAATCATGAATCATGAATCATGAATCATGAATTGAATCATGAATCATGAATCATGAATCATGAATTGAATCATGAATCATGAATCGAATCATGAATCATGAATCAAGAATCATGAAACGAATCATGAATCATGAATTGAATCATGAATCATGAATCATGAATTGAATCATGAATCATGAATCGAATCATGAATCATGAATTGAATCAGGATTCGAATCATGAATTGAATCAGGATTCAAATCATGAATTGAATCATGAGTCATGAATTGAATCATGAATCATGAATTATGAATCATGAATTGAATCATGAATCATGAATTGAATCATGAATCATGAATCATGAATCATGAATTGAATCATGCATCATGAATCATGAATCGAATCATGAATCATGAATTTAATGATGAATCATGAATTGAATCATGAATCATGAATCATGAATCATGAATCATAAATTGAATCATGAA